>NW_015393371.1:4701-7422 GCF_001527695.2 Protobothrops mucrosquamatus | reverse complement strand
GCTCGAACAGTTCCTCCTGGCGCAACACAACACACCCTGCGCCGCCACCGGCCGGAGCCCAGCGGAGATGTTGATGGGTCGCCGACTGAGGTCACCCCTGGATCGCCTCCATCCCAGCTACCAAACGGACACGCCACCGGAATCCAGGAAGGTAACTCGGGGCTTTACGGAGGGAGATTTAGTGTATGCCCTTAATCACATGGGGGAGCCGAAGTGGGTGAAAGCAACCATCATCTCTATCGCCGGGCCCCGATCCTACGAAGTTCGTGTGGAGGACAACCGGGTTTGGCGGCGCCACCTTGATCAACTGAGGGGCCGAATCGGGGTCGCTGGGTTACGCCAAGAAAGCGTGGCCGACCACGCAGGCGGGGCCAGAGACAACGGCGGGGACGAGCATTGGCCATTGGTTCCACCCGTCAGTCAACCACCTCGAGAAGCGAGACCCATTGCAGCGGCCCAAGGACAACCACGCAGAGGGGAGAATACCGAGGCAAGAGCGGGACCGAGTCACACAGTTCCCCGCCGATCAGCGCGAGGGCATCGGCCTCCCACATATCTGAAGGACTATGTAACCACTATTCACCAAGGACGATAGCAAGAACTTTGAGGGGAGGGGTGTTGTGTTCTTTGTATCCCCCCCCTTAATCCCCTATGCATATCCTGATCACCCATTAAGGGTGATTGCCTTTCACCATTGATCACCCATTAAGGGTGATTGCCCTTCACCATTGATCGCCCATTAAGGGTGATTGCCCTTCTCCATCTGCATACAGTTTCATGCCCGTTGCTGGTTCGCTAACTAGCAACAGGGTCTTGCCAGCCAATGGAATTGTGTGATTACAAGCCAGGGGAATCCCATAAAAGAGGGCTCCCCTGGCCCAGAGAGCCAGTCCGGATTTACTTGATGCCTTGCCAATAAACCAAGAGCTGACTGTCACTCGACTCGTGTCTTACTGCCTGCGCGATCTAACACTTCCTTCCTTCCTTCCTTCCTTCCTGTGTGAAAGACCAGGTTCAAGGGAAGTTATGCCACATCTTTTCCTACAATACATTAGTGTAAACTGAATTAAATGTCTAGGGAAATTCTCGGCCTTCCAGGTCCTGGTTGTCCCAAAGATACTTTTTCACAAGGCAACTGGACTTCCTTGTTTTTCCTTTGAAGACATTTCGCTTCTCCTTCCAGAAGCTTCTTCAGGTTCTGACTGGATGGCGGGGAAGGGAAGGATTTATACTCCTTGCAGACAGCTGGTCCTTTGCCTCCTTTTAGAGGGTCGTTGAGGCCACTTGGAGGTTTGTCTGTGTCCTCAGGGTCTAAGTGGCCTCAACGACTCTCCAAAAGAAGGCAAAGGACCAGCTGTCTGCAAGGAGTATAAATCCTTCCCTTCCCCACCATCCAGTCAGAACCTGAAGAAGCTTCTGGGAGGAGAAGTGAAAGGTCTTCGAAATAAACACAAGAAAGTCCAGGTACCTCCTGAAAAAAGCACCTTTGGGAAAACAGAATTAAACTTTTTATGGATCAGTGTGCTGGGCAAAGTAGGCCAACATCTGCATGCCTTTGCAAAGCTAAACGATGGTACACAGGCAGCCCTTGATGTATCATGGTCACATACCTTGTTTCCCATCAGGCTGGGCTCTGTTACACCCTGTTTAAGGACAGGGGGGGCTCTGAGCACAGGGGTGGAATCTGATGGGATGGGACAGGGGTAGGCAACCTGGGCTCTTTTATGACTGGTGGACTTCAACTCCCAGCATTCCTGAGCCAGCCATGCTGAGGGAAAGGGGAGAGCTTCCAAGCTGAGCCACGCTGGCTGAGGAATTCTGGGAGTTGAAGTACGTGAGTCATGAAGGGGCCATAGTTCCCCCTTGCTGGCTGAGGAATTCTGGGAGTTGAAGTCCCGAGTCATGAGGGGGGCCATAGTTTCCCTTGTTGGCTGAGGAATTCTGGGAGTTGAAGTCCTCAAGTCATGAAGGGGCCATAGTCCCCCCACGCTGGCTGAGGAGTTCTGGGAGTTGAAGTCTGCCAGTCATGAAGGGGCTATAATTCCCCCATGCTGGCTCAGGAATTCTGGGAATTGAAGTCCACGAGTCATGAAGGGGCCCTAGTTCCCCCATGCTGGCTGAGGAATTCTGGGAGTTGAAGTCCACCAGTCACAAAAGAGCCAAGGTTGCCCACCCTTGGGATGGGGAGATTCTGGCCCTGAGTTAGGCCTTGGGGGGGGGGGGGGGAAACGTCCCGGCCGGCTGGCAGGACTCTGTTCCTAGCATCCTCTAAAAGCTCCAGGCAACCTTTCCCCCCCCCCATCATATTTGTCCAGGGCTATGCCAAGCCCAGTGCCAAGCCTTGGCTGCCCAGGATGCATTCTTCCAACAGAACTCCTTTGCCCAGAGTGGCATAAACAGCCTTTTAAAAAATACGTTTAGTGGTTCAAGATCCCAGGACTTGGGACTCTCTCTGTTTGCCACAATTTTGCAAGCCGTAATTCTCCAGCTGGGTTTGTCTTTGCTGCTCTCCAGAGAGAGAGAGAGAGAAAACAGGACACCCCCCCCCCGAAATCGGCAGGATTTTCCCCGGAATTCCTTTTTTGATGAAGATGGCCGATGGGCAACGGGGGGGGGGGGGAGGGAGAGGATGCTTTCCAGGCCCCCCCCCCCCTGCCCAGTGGAGGAGGCCCTACTTGGAGACCCAGGGGCCAGGCCAGCAAGCAGAAGAGAGCTTTCAGA
>NW_015393371.1:0-4116 GCF_001527695.2 Protobothrops mucrosquamatus | reverse complement strand
GGGTCCTGGATGGGTGCTCTCTGAGCTGGGTGGTTTTCTTTCAGACGTCTCGTGACCCAACTAGGTAACATCATCAGTGCTAGGAGGAGGAGGAGGAGGAGGAGGAGGAGGAAGAGGAGGAAGAAGAAGAGGAAGAAGAAGAAGACTGTGTGGTCACTGGTGCTCTCTGAGCTTGATTGTTTTCTTGCAGACATTTCATGGCCCAGCTAGGGAACATCATCAGTGCTAGAAGGGAGATAGATTTGAAGGGAGGAGGAGGAGGAGGAAGACTGTGGGGTCTTTGGTGCTCTCTGAGCTTGATTGTTTTCTTTCAGATGTCCCATGACCCAACTAAGGAACATCATCAGTGGTAGTAAGGAATGAGGAAGGAAGGAAGGAAGGAAGGAAGGAAGGAAGGAAGGAAGGAAGGAAGGAAGGAAGGAAGGAAGGAAGGAAGGAAGGAAGATGAATCAACAAAGATGATCAGGGGACTGGAGGCCAAAGCATATAAGGAAAGGCTGCTGGAATTGGGTCTGTCTAGTTTAACGAAGAGAAGGACTAGGGGGGGACATGATAGCAGCCTTCCAGTATCTCAGGGGCTGCCCCAAAGAAGAGGGAGTCAAGCTCTTCTCCAAAGCGCCTGAAGGCAGGACAAGGAGCAACGGATGGAAACTCATCAAGGAGAGAAGCAACCTGGAACTAAGGAGAAACTTCCTGACAGTGAGAACAATTAACCAGCGGAACAACCTGCCTCCAGAAGCTGTGAATGCTCCAACATTGGAAGTTTTTAAGAAGAGACTGGAGAGCCATTTATCCGAAATGGTATAGGGTTACCTGCCCGGGCAGGGGGTTGGACTAGATGACCTCCAAGGTCCCTTCCAACTTTATTATTATTATTATAAAGAAAGAAAAGGAAGGAAGGAAGGAAGGAAGGAAGGAAGGAAGGAAGGAAGGAAGGAAGAGAAGGAAGGAAGGAAGGAAGGAAGGAACGGAGGAAGGGAGAAAGAAAGAAAGAAAGAAAGAAAGAAAGAAAGAAAGAAAGAAAGAAAGAAAGAAAGAAAGAAAGACTCCTTGCTATCTTTGGGGAGTAGGAAGTCATAGATCCTGGTCCTTAGTCAAGGTGCATAGATGTTTGCTCTGTGCACACACACAACTCCTTATGTGTGTGTCATCAGTGACACATGAGCACCCCCTTGTGGAAAAATACAGAAGAAAGCTATTTTTCAGAACACACGTGCACAGTCATCTTAAAACAGTGGTTCTCAACCTGTGGGTCGGGACCCCATTTGGGGTCGATCGACCATTTCACGGGGGTCGCCAAGCAAGGCTGTCCGCCATTTTTTCCCCCCTTTTCCGGCGGGTGCCTTACCTCCCTTGGGCTGGGCCAGCTGGTGGTCGGCCTGCTCCGTCTCTGCCGCTTGCCAGCTACGCCTCGGCCGGCGCAGGGGGCGGAACCACGCATGTGCGGCGCTCCCGGGCAGGGAAAGTCCTCGACTTACGACCGGTTGGGTAGTCCTCGACGTACGACCGGTTTAGTCCTTGACTTATGACCAGTTTAGTCCTTGACTTACGACCGGTTGGGGTCGCGGCATTAAAAAGGTTGAGAACCACTGTCTTAAAAGGTTAAACCCCAGCAGAGATATTCAGACAACACGTTGGGCTTCATTCAGGTTAACCCTGCTTAGATTTTACGGGGGGGGAGGAGGCTGTGCAAATTCAATCTGTTCAGTTAAATCTTTTTCTTTACCTTTTTTTGTTGTTCGATTTGCTACAAGGACAAGCCAAGATCAAAAGAACTTTGATTTTTGCTATTGATCTGATATTTTTAAATATTTAATATTAGTTTGTTTTTTTAATCATTCTAGACGTAAGAGTAACAATGTAGTATTCTCCCTTTTTTCTTTTAACATGCAGGACGAACTTTTTATATATCATGTATTGACTGATGTATCCTCTCTTTTTCTTTTTCTTGGTATTTCTTTCGCCTTTTTTCCTCACTGCTGTGATGATTTCCTCCAGGCTGGCTTGATTTCTTTCCTGCTGTTCAAAGAAAAATCTTCTTGAGGGTCCAGTCTGAGCCGGGAATAAACAAAATGGAGACTGCTTTAGAAAGAAGGTTGTAGTTTATTGAAGAAAAAAGCCAGACAGAAAGATGGCACTGGAAAAACTGACCATATGTAGCTGACCATACCAAGCCTCAAACAGGAACAGGAAACAACCTCAAAAGCCTTCTTGGGCTTTTGAGGTTGTTTCCTGTTCCTGTTTGAGGCTTTGTATTTCCTGCGTCGTGTGCTTTGACCTGAGTCTGAATGGTATTGTTGGGTTAATCCTATTATGTCCCCAAAGGTCGTGTCTTTTAGACTTTGGGTAGGGTATGTAGATTTTAGAAGTCTTTGTCTTCCTAATCTCGTCAGCTTCTAGCTTCCTGGCCCCAACCTTTCTGAAATGCAGGGCTTTTTTTCAGCCGGAACGCGGCGGAACCGCGTTCCGGCACCTTTTTCCGGGCCGGCCGCACCGGGCGCAACATCTGGGGGGGCGCGCTCGCACTCGCAGCTCTCTGCCCCTGCCTGGCTCACAACCGCGGCCATAGGGAGGCTCGGTCGGCGCGCCCCTGGCCCGTTTCCTAGGCGACCCTGCCCGACCAAGAAGCGGCAGAGAATCCAGAGGCTCTCACGCCGGCGCCCTCAAAGCCAAACGCGCGCGACTTCTCAGAGCAAAAGCCCCTCCCAAATTTTACTTGCATTCCTGTTCTCTAAAGGGGCGGTCCTAGGGTTTGATGAGGGCGTGGCCAGGTTTGGGTGGGGGCGTGGCCAGGGGAGGGAGGTGAGTTCCACCACCTTTTCTCTGAGAAAAAAAGCCCTGCTGAAATGGAATAATAATAATAATAATAATAATAATAATAATAATAATAATAATAATAATAATAATAATAATAATAATAATAATAATAATAATAATAATAATAAAGTTGGAAGGGACCTTGGAGGTCATCTAGTCCAACCCCCTACTCAGGCAGAAAACCCTATACCATTTTGGACAATTGGCTGTCCAGTCTCTTCTTAAAAACCTCCAGTGTTGGCGCGTTCACCGCTTCTGGAGGCAGGTTGTTCCACTGGTTAATTGTTCTGTCTGTCAGGAAGTTTCTCCTTAGTTCTAGGTTGCTTCTCTCCTTGATGAGTTTCCATCCGTTGCTTCTTGTCCTGCCTTCAGGCGCTTTGGAGAATAGCTTGACTCCCTCTTCTTTGGGGCAGCCCCTGAGATACTGGAACTCTGCTATCCTGTCACCCCTCATCCTTCTCTTCATTAAACCGGACATACCCAATTCCTGCAACCGTTCCTTGTATGTTTTAGCCTCCAGTCCCCTGATCCTGTTTGTTGCTCTTCTCTGTACTCTTTCTAGAGTCTCAACCTCTTTTTTACATCGTGGTGACCAAAATTATTGAATTTGCATTTCTAAAAGCTAGCCTCTTCCTAGTTTCTGTTTGGGGCTATTAAGAAAACTGGGCTTGCTTCTCTGCTTTTAAGATCTTCTCAGTTATTCCTCTGGTTAAATATATTCTACCTTTTGAATATTTCCCAAAATATTTCTTTCTCTGGATTCTTCCCACACTGCAGACCTGCGGAAACCCAGGAAGAGAGAAAGATTGGCCCTGCTTTAATTTTGCTCTGTCTCTGGCAGTCCCCTTGCACTGTTTCTCAGCCTTGGTCATGGAAGACCTGTGGACTTCAACTCCCAGAATTCCCCAGTCAGCACTTGCTGACTGGGGAATTCTGGGAGTTGAAGTCCACAGGTCTTAAAGGGGCCAAGCCTGAAAAACCGTGCTTTCTCACAACTGCACCTCTTCGTGTGAGATCTTAAGAAGCAGTTGCCGATGGTCTGGCATGGAATGTCTTGCAACTGTTCTGTGTATCTTTTGGCCTCCAGTCCCTTCATCCTCTTTGTTGCTCTTCTCTGCACTCTTTCCAGAATTTCAACATCTTTTTAAAACTGGGGTGACCAAAACGGGATGCAGTATTCCAGATGTGGCCTTACTAGGACTTTATAAAGCGGTACTAACACTTCACTTGATTTTGATTCTATGCCTCTGTTTATACAACCCATATGATTGTGTTAGCTTTTTTGGCTACTGCTGCACA
>NW_015393370.1:0-14701 GCF_001527695.2 Protobothrops mucrosquamatus | reverse complement strand
TAAAAAAAAAAAAAAAGGACTAGGGGTGACAGGATAGCAGTGTTCCAATATCTCAGGGGCTGCCACAAAGAAGAGGGAGTCAAGCCATTCCCCAAAGCACCTGAAGGCAGGACAAGAAGCAATGGATGGAAGCTAACCAAGGAGAGAAGCAACCTGGAACTAAAGAGGAATTTCCTGACAGAGAGAAGAATTAACCAGTGGAGCAGCTTGCCTCCAGAAGTTGTGGGTGCTCCATCACTGGAGGTTTTCAAGAAGAAACTGGACAGGCATTTGTCTGGATTGGCACAGGGTCTCCTGCTTGAGCAGGGGGTTGGACTAGAAGACCTCCAAGCTCCCTTCCAACTCTATTATTCGGTTACTCTGTTAAGTGAACACTAACAGGAGAGAGTTATGGAAAGCATTAATTTCAAGAAACCAGACTCAGCTAGGGGCCGGCAAAAGAAAGCTCTTCATTTCATTTCCTGCCATTGTCATCTCCTAGACCAAATGGGACTCCAGAGAGAGACACTCAGCTCTTTGTTGTAAATCTTAATTGGGCAAAAGGCTTCTGCTTGTTTGCTTAATTAGACTGACACAAGAGAAAACGAGATTTAGCCCCGCTTGCATGCACAAATGGGAAGCACACGAGAATAAGTCATTTTCTTTGCTCAGTCTTTCTGTTTGTTATCCGACACACCAGCCACCCTGTGAAGTGAGTTAGGCTGAAAAAGAGTAACTGGCCTAAAGTCATCCACGGCTGGCTTTCATCGCTAAGATGGAACTAGAACTCACCATCTCCTAGCCCAGGAGTAGGCAACCTTGGTTCTTTTATGACTTGTGGACTTCAACTCCCAGAATTCCTGAGCCGGCATGGCTCAGCTTGGAAACCTCTCCCTTTCCCCTCAGCAGGGCTGGCTCAGGAATTCTGGGGAGGTGAAGTCCACGAGTCATAAAAGAGCCAAGGTGGCCTACCCCTGTCCTAGTTTTTAGCCTGGTGCCTAAACCACTAGATCACACTGGCTCTAAATCTACAGTTGGCCTTCTCAATCTTAAACTCTGTGAATTTTGAACTCTGGATTTAACTGATGCACATCCTTCTTCTTTAGAAGGTAAGATGTGTTACATCACACCTGGTCCATCACTGCCTGGAACTGAAGCTTCTTTTCCAAGTCAATTCTACAGTTAAAAGCCCTTTCTGGATTTTTTTTCCCCTAAGATGACACCTCACCCATATCTTTGCTTCTTTTTCTTTGCATCCATCCTGGATTCAGATGTGCATGACCTCACTCAGCCCATGTAGCCCCTCACGCTACCTAACCAATTATAGTTTGCTTTGAAAGGAGAGGGAAGCCAGGGAGGGCAACTGAAATCAATGGTAAATAAATACAACCGTTAAACCCAGTTGACACCAGCATGGTCTTTTGAAAACTGCTAGAAATACTTCTATCTGTGGATGGGGGGTGGTGGTGTCAGCCTTACATGTCTGTTGATATTATGAATAGGCTGGTTAGCTGCCCCCCAACCTATTTCTAATCTGATGTTTATGTTTGCGCTGAAGAAAAGAAACAAAGCTGTAAACAGGAGGAGGGAAGTCATAAATCTGAAGGAGGGAGCTTATCAGCTTCCCAGAAAAGAGCATGAAAATCTGTCCCTGGGGATCCAGCCCGGGTATTATTTTCTGCTTATCCAACCTACATATATCTGTAGAATCTGAGATAACACTATTTCTCAGAACAAAAGGAGCTGATTATAACTTTGGTGTATTGTTTGATTTTGTGTGGGAAGAGGAGGAGGAGGAGGAGGAGGAGGAAGGAGGAGGAGGAAGAAGAAGAAGAAGAAGAAGAAGAAGAAGAAGAAGAAGAAGAAGAAGAAGAAGAAGAAGAAGAAGAAGAAGAAGAAGAAGAAGAAGAAGAAGAAGAAGAAGAAGAAGAAGAAGAAGAAGAAGAAGAAGAAGTTTTTTCTTAGCAAGATAATATTCTTCAGCAGCAACATAAAATTGCAATAAGGAAGCCGCAATGAACCTCAGTATCCTATAAAGACTGAAATATGTGTGTGTTTAAATGCCTAAGAAGAAATAAAGACCCCCTGGTAGATGTTAGTGAACTTCCCTTAAACAATGAAACAATTTCCCAAGTTGCAGGTAGAGAAAACTCACCCAGTAGATGTTAAAAGGGCACCTCGTTCTCCCCACCCCCCCATGGAACTGACAGCCAGCAAGAAAAAGGGGGGTCTGCAGGATGAATGTCACAAGCTGACATCCCCAAGCAAACTCAGTGAGAATTATGTCACCTCTTGCCTCTTTCTGATTGTTGCCTAGAACCATCACAACCCGAAAGATGAAAAGACCAAAGAACTCAGCCAGTGTAATTCCTCAGGATAAAATAGAGGATTACAAGCTCTTTGTTGCAAAGCTACCCTTAATTACAGTGCCTGAAACTTGACTTTCTCTCTCTCTATTTTCTTTTTCCACCGACTCCTCAGAAGATCCAGGACAAGATAGCCTCCAGCTTTGAAAAGACCCTGGAAGGGATTGCCATAAAGGTTTATGGTCCTACAAACCCTTCCCTAGCCGACAGTCTCCGATGCCTATCAGTATCTGTTGCTCCCAGGTTATGCTTCCAGCTATCTCTAGATCAGTAGCAACGGGCAAGGAGGGTGAAATTCCCACCCAGAGCTCAACCACGGATTAAGCCAGTGACTCCAAAACATTGCTCCAGGTCTTTAATGAAGCTACGAGGGCACTGACCCCAATGGATTCTTTCGTTTACGAGTTTTTTTACTTCCAGTTTGGCTACTTCCAATCAGGTGATGGTAAAAAGCCCTGGAGAAAGTCTTTCTTTCTTTCTTTCTTTCTTTCTTTCTTTCTTTCTTTCTTTCTTTCTTTCTTTCTTTCTTTCTTTCTTTCTTTCTTTCTTTCCTTCCTTCCTTCCTTCCTTCCTTCCTTCCTTCCTTCCTTCTTTCTTTCTTTCTTTCTTTCTTTCTTTCTTTCTTTCTTTCTTTCTTTCTTTCTTTCTTTCAAGAAACAGCTCAAAAAGGGTGATGGGTGCCAAAGACAACATCAATTCAGCGTCCAGAACAAGTTATGCTGATCTCAGAGGGGCTCAACAGGCTGACAAATTCCTATTTATTTCCTGCCGTAATTGATGGTGTCAGTTTTAACCTTCAAAGAATTCAAAAATTTGTCCCCGGGCTGATTTGAAAGGTCATCTGATTTGATTTTAAGATTGGTTGCCCAAAGCCTACTTGATTAATTGATTGCAAGCAGCAATGACCAAAACTCCTTACTTGATAGAAGGCAATAATTTAAACTGATTTTTGGACGGAGCAAATTGTATTTCTTACTGTAGGCTATCACCACCAACCTAAGGGTCCATAATTTCAGTCTTGTCTTTCCCAACTCAACCCAATGAATTGAACATTCCCTCCTGGTATTCTTGTTGAGATCACTCTAGTAGACCTAGTGGCTGGTTATCCCCGAGCAAGTTTGCTGTTTTCATGTATGCTAGAAGTTGTGTTCCATTACTGGTGTTGAAGGAAGATCTCATGGCTTCTAGATCAAGCTCATGGGCTCTGGCAGTATTCCTCCTCCACTAACCCAGTTTATAATGAAGAGTGAAGGCCTTATAATGTTAATTGCTGCACAAAGAAGTGGTTATTAATGCATCGGTCATAAAGATTTCCTAGAAAAGGTCACCACCAGTAAGTAATTAACTAATGGACCATTCTTGCTTGCAGAAGAATGTCAAAACTCGGCAGCCAATCTTTGGCTTTCAATTCTTGAAAAGAAAGAATTATTGGTAAACTATATTGAAACTGAAAGTCAGCTTGAAATCAAATGTCTTGTATAGTCATTAAGAGTGAATTGACTAGCTTTCCCTGTCCTCTATTGTTCCTTTCTTCCATTTATTCCTTCTGAATTCTTATTTAACTAGGATCATAGGTTGCATTCGCAAAACACACTTATCCCAGCTATTAAACTGGCAATCTTCTGGATTTTCACATTATATTGTACCATAACCGACACTAAATGGGCTTGGGTTCACACAACACAATGTGGTAATTCCCCAAAATATCTAACTAGGATTAAAATAAACTCAGGCTATCAAGTTGTGTGAATGCGTCATCCAAGTTTTCAACTGACCTGCTCTGGTATGTGAACCTAGTCATTGAGTTGGAAAAGGTCTTCAATTTCCATCTTGTCAACCTCTTCTGATCGATTAATGCTTGAAGGAATAATGTACTTTCTTTTTACTGTTTTGTTCACATGATATACTAATACTACATGGGGAAGGCACATCTGAATGGAAGCAGCTTGCCATTGATTCTTTTTCACCTGCCTTCTCTAACCAAAGAAACTGTAACTAAGATACATCACTTAACTGCCTGCCAGGAGAGTAAGTATGGTTGAGAGTTTTTTAGTTGTAAGTATTAAAAAATCCATTGGGAAATTGGATTTTACTTTAAACGGATAATTGAATCTGGGGACAGCACAAGAATTCAATTCCTTGCTGTATCAAGGAGACATGTATATCTCTCCTTATTCCAAATAGTTATACAACAATATGCTAATTACAAAACTGAAAACGGTCCAGTTCAAATATACATGCATTCAGTTCATCCTGTTCTCCAATTATTCACAGATACTGCAAATGGAGAAAGCATTTCACTTAATAGTACTCGGAACTGAAATTTTTCTTCAGTTTGCAGGAGATGCTCAAAAAGAATAATTCTTAAAAAAAATTAGCAAAAAAATATTCTCTGAAGAAGAAATTTTGATCTTTTGATCAGTTCAGAGACCTATTTTTGTTAGGTCTTTTGATCCCTCCTTTCATTATCAGGGCCTCAAACTCATGGAAAAGAGAGGGATAAATTGGGCAGATCTAATTAAAGTAAATCAAATCATTCTGATCGAGCCAAGTCCAATCAAGTCCATCAAGGGAAGGTTTGTTATGTCACACTAAGATAGGAAAGGTCAAAGTAAGCAGTTAGTCATAAATAGCATTCAGGACCAGAGACAGCTCCAGTTAGAAAAGATGTTGTCTCAGCATTGAAACTCTACACACACACACACACACACACACACACAAAAAAAAAACCAGCCAGAATGTGGTCTTAAAGGTTCTCTGTCCCTGCTGGGTGATTATGTTTCTTTTTGTGGGTTTTTTTTAAGGACTCAGGAGTATGTTTACATTCTCATGGTCCTGCATGATTGAGTCGAAGATGAAACAGACAATGGGTAATTCTTAGGGCAAGACCTTTGATGGAAGCCTCCATTTTTAGCTCAGGTTAAGAGGAAAAAAATCCAGAGAATTTTCCCAATAATGGGATGACCTGCAATTAGTATCATGAACGAAAAACAATCCTCAGAATTAACCAAGCTGGACATATTCTCTAAATAGAGCGTCCATTGGATGTTTTTACACTTTTAAAAAACAATTTCTCATTCAAACGACTACGTAGATTCTCAGTCATGGTTGTCCCAAAGGTGCTTCAATCCAAGAAGCTTCTCCAGTTCGTACTGAAACGGAACTGAAGAAGCTGAAGAAGCTTCGTGGATGAGAAGCGAAACATCTTCAAGGAAAACAATTGCCTTTTGAAAAATTCCTCCTTTGGGATTCTCCTTCAAATAGAGGAAGCGAATTCGGATGGCAAACGTGTGTTTGAAGAAGCCACGGGATGCATTTGGATGTCCTTTTTCATTCTATCATCCTCACGCCATCATTTTCTCTAACTTCTCCAGCTCAAACTCTTCCGGTTGGGCATGCAGATAACCACGGCTGTGTCAGAGTGATGGGAATAATTGTATCATGAAACAATCATTAGCCTCCACTCTCTGCCTCCACTAAGAATAAAACAAGCTCAAAAACACCACCAAGAGTAAGTCAAAAGAATTACTCGATGACAATGGAATACGATTTAAGAAAACACCCAGAAGCCTCTTTTAGCAACAGCTTTACCCGAAAGATATCTAAACTTAGGTGTTATTGGTTTCTGCATTCCTTTATGCATCAGACAGATGGCATTTTTCAAAACTGGAGTAGTGTTTTTAGTAAGTATTTTTAAAAGTGGGTTTAAATCTGGAGTTTTATTATGTTAGGATGGAAATAAACTTCTCGAGAAGTTTATTTCCATCTTAACATAATAAAACTCCAGATTTAAACCCACTTTTAAAAATACACGTAGTATCTGCACATTTCTCCAAAATACTTGCAGGTATGTATCAAGTTTCTTTATCAAACTTGTATGCTGCCTCTCTCGCCAGACGGCTTACAGATGTTGAATAGAATGCAGACTAAAAGATTAAAAGAATAAATAAATGGTCGAGTCCCTGCGGATTTTACTCTACTAGTTGTTGTTGACAATAGGGCAAGGTGCTCATCTCCATTTTAAGGCCATTGAGCCAGTGCTGTCCAAAGACATTTGCACGGTCCTGTGGCCAGCACGACATCACGGAGCGCTGTTACCTTCCCATCGAAGTGGTACCTATTTATCTACTCGCATTTGCATGCTTTCAAACGGCTAGGTTTTGCACCCCAGCAAGTCCAGGACCGTTCAAGAAGGTAAATCTACATTGCCATAAAGATTCCCACTCTTGCTCAGAAGAAGAGGGAAGGCTTGGCTCCACGAAGTCTGTGCTCCATTCCAACCAGCCTGTCACTCTGGCCATCTTTTATCTTTTATTGATTTCTCTGTAATTTCTTTGTTTAATTGTTGTGAGTCACTGAGAGTCATAGGAGATCGGCAGCACACAAGTTTAATATATTATTACGGTTGGACTCACAGTAGCTGGATCTGACATTTTTGCCCACCTATTGAGGCCTTTCCAAGAACCCGGGGTAGGCAGATATTTTTTGGGGGATGGGATTATCACAGGATGTAAGCTGTTTCGAGCAAAGCTGCCTCTTGCAATTGGCTGATCGTGAATTTGTCAATGCTGATGATATTCAAGTAGATATTCAAGTATTTTGAGATTGTACCCAAGGTGCAACTACTATTATTACTACTACTACTACTACTTCTTCTTCTTCTTCTTCTTCTTCTTCTTCTTCTTCTTCTTCTTCTTCTTCTTCTTCTTCTTCTTCTTCTTCTTCTTCTTCTTCTTCTTCTTCTTCTTCTTCTTCTTCTTCTTCTTCTTCTTCTTCTTCTTCTTCTTCTTCTTCTTCTTCTTCTTCTTCTTCTTCTTCTTTTCTCTCTCTCTCTCTCTCTCTCTCTCTCTCTCTCTCTCTCTCTCTCTCTCTCTCTCTCTCTCTCTCTGCCATTGAAAGCAGCTGATACAGACACAGTGGCGCCAGCCAACCTGCAATAACTTGCTTATGGCCATTGAGTTCCACAAGCCCATCCCAGCTTCTATCTCATTTCACACTCCACCTTATTGCTCACCTGATAAGGACAGGCTCGGCTATAAACATCGGTCTCCTGTCTGCGGGAGACACCCCCGGTCTCTCCTCCTCCTCCCTTCCCTCTACCTCTTTAGTCCTGAACTGTGTCAAAACCAGTTCAAGGTTCTGCTCTTTCTTCCTGTCAAAAGGCTGACCTCTGATCCCAGAGGGCTGAGAAGAACTTCCAAGCTATGGTCTGAGGTTGGGAGCTAAGCCCAAGCTTTTGAAAAAGTTGGGACTCCTTTCATTCCCTCTCTATTTTAACTTGGTGGTGGTGGTGGGGAATCTGGTGGGTGACCACCCTCTGAATGTCTTTCCCCATCCTTTCCCCCCTTTTCTTCGGGTTAAATGGGGTGGCCCTGACTGTTTCCCAAAAAGTACCTCCTCTCCCCACCCTTTCCTCTTCCTCAGTTGCTCATCCCAGGATCTTTCTGCTAGTTACAGGTCTGCTCTCCCCTGGGGGGGGGAGAAATACTGTTTTGGAGCCTTTTGCCCAAACCTTTCACAATTATTGTGGTCAGAGGCTATTCCCTAGGGGTCTTCAAACTTGGCCCTTTTATGACTTGTGGACTTCAACTCCCAGAATTCCTCAGCCAGGCACGCTGAGGGTTAAGATTAGGGTTAGGGTTAGGGATGGAGATGGGGCTTAGAGTTAGAGTTAAACTAATGTAGCGATTAGTTCATGCATCATCATAACATCCATAGAGACGAGGACTCCTGTCTTTTGGGACACTGGAGAATTCACTGCAGCTCTGCTCCAATTGTGATCAAGTTCCACCATGTTAGCAGATCCTACAATAAAGTAAAGGAAGGAAGAATCTGCCTCCCAGACCCTTAATCTGGGAAAGAAGCCTTTCTGAATCATTAGCAGGGCAACAAAAATAAATAATTACATTTAAGGGAAAGGCCGCTAGGAAGTTGAGGATTTTCAGCCCGATGCAGTCAAAGTCTCCCAAGTACCAGGGGTATTTAAAATGAAATTAAAATCCTCATTAACTGCTTTTAAGAGTCTTTGCGTTGACGAGGATCCCAAGTGAATGTGGTTTTTACCAGCACAGACCTAAATCCCTGTGTATGGAGCAAGCTTTCAGCTAAGCTGATCTAACTCAGGGGTGATATTAAGCAAATTCAAGTTCAATTTTAATTAGGGTCAATCATCAGCAAAACAACAACTCGGAAACCGTGCCAAATATAACAAAGCCATTTTAACTTAAAAGCTGAAAGTTAAAAAAAAACAACAGAGAAAAGGGGAGAAATACAGTAAGACCATATAAAATGTAAGATAACGTGGGACTTGTATAAAATAGGAATGCAGGAAAAGAAATCATAGCATCATCACAACAAGATTGGGACCTCACGTTCGTTTCTCCTTAAGGAAATTGCTACAGATAGAAATTTAACAACTCTGCTGATAGAGTTAGGGAAATTTAAAAGCAGGAAATAAACTGTCTGTTTCTCATTAAAGATTGAGGGCTTTTTAGGAGGCAATAAGGGCATGTTTGCACAGAAATTGAGGTAGAAAGGGCATTTTTTTATTATTTATTAAGCAATCTGTCATTCCCTAGCAGCCAAAGGCATAGACCAGAGAACAGTCAGTGTGTTTGTCTGCTAGGTTGTGGTCAAGATGACAGAATAGTAGACAACCTATGACTCATTGGGCCATCCTTTGAAAGAAAGATACTGCCTCTTATGTGACCAGAATGAATATTTAAATTTTAGGTTGACCATATTTTTTGTTTACCCCCAATTCTGGACAGCCCTGTGACTGTCTAAGAGAAGTATATAGCATAAATAGAAAAATAATCGTGGAGGCAAACGAACATCAATCATAAGTCAATATTGACTTAAGGCAACTGATGGACAGAATGACCCCAGGTGGGCTAAAAAAGAACAGTGGAATATTTATTTTCCATGATTTTAATGTTTCTTATGCTGTAAGCTGCCCAGAGTNGGACAGCCCTGTGACTGTCTAAGAGAAGTATATAGCATAAATAGAAAAATAATCGTGGAGGCAAACGAACATCAATCATAAGTCAATATTGACTTAAGGCAACTGATGGACAGAATGACCCCAGGTGGGCTAAAAAAGAACAGTGGAATATTTATTTTCCATGATTTTAATGTTTCTTATGCTGTAAGCTGCCCAGAGTCATTTCAAAACAAGATGGGAGTTGAATAAATTTAATCAATCAATCAATCAAATAAAAATAAATGAAATTGGGAAAGTTTTCCGACTTCCTACTGGCTTCCCCATTAAATTTGCTTGTGGGAATCTGGCAGGTAATGTCAGAAATTATCACAGGTTGACCGTGGGGACGCTGCAACGGCTGCAATTTTGTGAATACAATGGAAGTGAAGTGATAAAGAAATAGATAAGATTAGAGCAAGAGAGAGAGAGATGATAGAGATAAGATGATTGATATAGATAGATGATAAATAGATAGATAGATAGATAGATAGATAGATAAGATGGTATAGAGATAGATAAGATTAGAGAGAGAGATGATAGAGAGATGATTGAGATAGATAGATAGATAGATAGATAGATGAGAGAGAGAGAGAGAGAGAGAGAGAGAGAGAGAGAGAGAGAGAGAGAGAGAGAGAGAGAGATATGAGAGGGAGTGAGAGAGAGAGAGAAAAATTGACCACCATGTTGGCTTAATGACCACAGTGATTCATTTAACAATCGCCACAAAAAAAGATGGTTAAATCAGTCATGGTCACATGATGAACTGCTTAATAACTAGCACAATTTACAATCATAATTCCAGGCTGAGAACTATAAGTTGAGAATTACCTATATACTCTCTCTCCTTGGTTAGACAGTACAGTTTTGTAAACTCAGCCAACTAAGGACAAGGCTTCCTCCACGGTGATGTGTGCGTAGGGATTTGTTGACTTCTTAATCAAGCAACAATATGATCGTTGTGCGTTCCCTGAGCCAGCAATGCTACAGGAAACACCCTGGGAACTACAGAGATGGGGGATGCCAGTGTGAAGGGAATTGTTCTCCCTTATCTTTATTAACTGCGAACTTATCGAACCTATCGCTTTCCTTAGATATCGGACAGGAATAAGAGTTGGATTTGAATGAATGGACATCCCAGATGAATGCGGGTGGTGTGCTTTCAGTCAGACTGGCGTATGACACCACCCCCTTCCAATGTCTTGTTAATTATTACATCCAACTCCCCAACAGCTTGAATTGCACACGAGATACACTATCCTGGTGTTCAAAGGTAAACATGGGTTAGGTGCAAAAGAGCAATAGTCAAGAGTGTTTCAAAACACCATAAATTAATCCTCAGATGCAATTTACCTGAGACGCATGGAGATCATAAATCAGGGATCAGCCAGCCCAAGTGCCCCGGTGCTATTATGTGGCTTCCACGGAAAAAAAAAACACCAGGAAAGAAATTAGAAGTCTTTTTTTTCTGAATTTGATCCCTGGAATTTACAATGCAGGAATTTACTATACACACACACAAAAAAAAAACACAACCCAAAAACAAACAAACCAATGAAGACTCATGCATTCTAACAGGGAAATGCTTTACCAAAAAATTAAAATAAAATAAATGGATAGCAATTGGTCAACAAAAATGCCTGTCTATATATGCCTGCTTATACAGGGAGTCCTCAACTTACGACCACAACTGAGCCCAAAATTGAGGTCGCTAAGGGAGACATTTTTTAAGTGAGTTTTGCCCCGTTTTAGGCTTTCATGCCTAAGATGGGAGTTAAAACTCACCATCTCCTGCTGATTGGCTGAAAGCCAGCCAGCCATCTATTATGGCTAAGGCGGGACTAGAACTCACAAGTCACCCAACTGGCGTTCACGCCTAAAGTGGAACTGGAACTCACAGTCTCCCAGTGATGGGCCCAAAGTCACCCAACTGGTGTTCAGTCTTAAGGCAGGACTAGAACTCACTGTCCCCTGGTGATTGGCCCAAAGTCACCCAGCCAGCTTTGAGGGCTAAAATGGCGCTAGAACTCACAGTCTCCTAGTTCTTAGCCTGGTGATGATGGCACAAACGACGTTCAACCTGCTTTTCTTTGCGTGACACACGTGTGCCTCGTGGGTACATGTGACTCACATATAAAACGAGCCACCGGTGGCTTCAGCTGCGGTCTTGAGCACACCCATCTAGGTGTGCATGAATTTGCTGTGGATTGTCGTAACAAAAATGGCCAGGATCCGAGATCTTAGCCTTCAAAGGTTGCAACCTGTATCGAATGCGATTGCAATTGTTGGCTCCAGGAGGTATCTCAGGAGGAAGCATTACAAGTAGCAAACACAGGGGGGGCTGTGCAACGTTTCTTCCAGATGGAAGAGAGCCAAACCCACCGATAACCCCATGCCCCCGTCTCTGGAGGCTTTGTATTTTACTCCTGATGGACGCTTGGCTTGTAGTTAAAAATGAAAAAGCCATTCATTTAAGCGTTTGAAGTGAAGTGAAAGATTGTGAGTGTCTCTCTCTCTCTCTCTCTCTCTCTCTCTCTCTCTCTCTCTCTCTCTCTCTCTCTCTCTCCTCTCGTTTGAAGTGCAGTGGAAAAAATGAGCACTCGTTTAATGCAAGTAGCAAATGCCTTAGGATTTCAACCACTCTTCCAAATGCTGCATCGCCTCTCTGGAGCCAGGACAGAGCCGCCGCCTTCATTTTCCGTGGTTAATGCCCCTGTGTTCTTGGGCCTCGGAGGATGCCAAACTCCCTCCAATTAGCCCTAACAAATGCATTATCTATGGCTTTGCCAGAGCGAAAAAATGCACCGTGCCAATTATATCCTTTTTTCTTTCCTTTTCAGTGTCATTCAAGCAACGCTAATATCAGCCTCCAGAGAGGAAGGATAAGTCATGATACACAAGCCATGCCAAGATCTTTGGGGGCAGCGATGGAGAGGATAAAAGCTCCGCCGTGCAGGTAGATGGAGAGTTAGAGAGCATGCCAAAAATATTTCCTATTTCACCCTCCCACACACACACACACACCCAAAAAAAAAAATAAACCCAAAAGCAAAACAACAACCTGGGAGAAAAATCCAGTTCATTCAATTCAGCGAAAGTGAATTTGGCTTCTGATCATCGTTTCAAAGAAGAAGAGAATTTTGACCAGCTTCTCAAAAAAACAGATGTGATCTCTTTGCCATAAGGAGAAAAGAACATACAATATTAGAGCTGGAAGGGACCTTGGAGGTCTTCTAGTCCAACCCTCTACTCAAGCAGGAGACCCCCATACCATTTCGGATTCTTCTTGAAAACCTCCAGAGATGGAGCACCCACAACTTCCCGAGGCAAGTCCTTCCGTTGACTGATTGTTCTCACGGTTAGGAAACTTCTCCTTCGTTGGAACTCTCTTTAATGATCTTTCACACGTTACTTCTTGTCCTGCCCTGGTGTGATGCCAATGCCTTACTTTACTGCAACAGAAGGAGTTGGAAGTCAATGCTTCTCTTTTTCCCTTTCCCCTTTGTTCCCTACTATTTGTTTTTCTATTTTCGTATTTTATATTATAAGTTCATAAAAAAAAAATACTTACAACCGAGAAATTAAGCCGAGCACATCACAAGCAAAGTCAACTCTGATATCTGGGCTAGATCAAAATTAAGGCATCCACTAAACTTCCATCTGGAGTAAACATCAGAGTACTCAGGAGCCCCCCAAAAGGCGCAGAGATCTGTTCTTTAGTAGGCACCAGATGTATTATTTTACTAATAATACGAGCAATAGAACAATCGACTTATTTGGAATACTGCATCCAGTTTTGGTCACCACAATGTTAAAAAAATGTTGAGACTCTAGAAGGAGTGCAGAGAAGAGCAACAAAGATGATCAGGGGACTGGAGGCTAAAACATATAAGGAACAGTGGCTGGAATTGGGTATGTCTAGTTTAACGAAGAGAAGGACGAGGGGGGACATGATAGTAGTCTTCCAATATCTCAAGGGCTGCCCCAAAGAAGAGGGAGTCAAGCTATTCTCCAAAGTACCAGAAGGCAGGACAAGAAGCAACGGATGGAAACTAATCAAGGAGAGAAGCAACCTAGAACTAAGGAGAAACTTCCTGACAGTGAGAACAATTAACCAGTGGAACAACCTGCCTCCAGAAGCGGTGAATGCTCCAACACTGGAAGTTTTTAAGAAGAGACTAGATAGCCATTTGTCTGAAATGGTATAGAGTTTCCTGCCTGAGCAGGGGATTGGACTAGATGACCTCCAAGGTCCTTTCCAACTTTATTATTATTATTACTATTATTTATCGAACGCGTTTGTGAGGCCACCCAACTCAAAACAATGCGAGTCTGGCTGCAGAATAAGTCAAGGGCAATTGAGTCCTTCTTGACTTGCTTGCAACTTTGGGTGTTCACATGCGTAGGTGTATCTGAGGTGGCTTTGGCCCCGTAGCAGGAATCGAGGGGAGCCACGCCCTTTGCTGAACAAAAATGAAAGCCATCTCTTTAAACAAAGACATTGTTTGAATAGGCCAAGGTGCAACTGAGATGACAGCTGCACGGAGCACATGGTTTAGTCATGGCCTATTCTGGGAGAACTTTTGAACTCTCCCTGTTTCACCAGAGCCCAGTTCTAGGGTTACTCAGCATTCCTGGAGGAGCAGAGCATGACTGCAGTCAAATCCTGTCCTGACAAAGACATGAATCAGCGCAGAAAGGTGGCAGCCATGAAATATAAGCTCGGGAGGACCAAGGAACAGAAAAAAAAAATCTTGGACCTTCAAGGTGGAAATGTCAGGTTATCTCAAGGGGTTTCTTGCAGGGCTAGAAAACCAGCACGGTGACAGCTATACTTTCCCCCCCCTCGCCCCCTTTCTGGGATTTTTTCCCATATTCAAGAAGCAAATTGGAATACATCTGGAGAAAGACTGTCTTTGAAATAGAGGAAGAGTTGGATGTTTATCTAAGGACTCAGAGGAGGTCATCCTAAAGAGGACTAGGGAAGTCATAGGTGTGTGACCCTATGCTGATAAATAGGGTCTGCTGATCTTTGTGCTTAAATTTCAAATACATTTTATTTTGTTCACAATCACAGCAAAATTCCTCACCCCCTGACCTACATATCTATCTGTCTGTCTGTCTGACTGACTGACTGTCTTCTTCTCTGTCTATCTGTCTATCTGTCTATCTGTCTATCTGTCTATCTATCTATCTATCTATCTATCTATCTATCTATCTATCTATCTATCTATCTATCTCTCTATCATCTATTACCTCTCTCTCTCTCATATCTATCTATCTATCTATCTATCTATCTATCTATCTCTATCTATCTATCTATCTATCTATCTATCTATCTATCTATCTATCTATCTATCTATCTTCTTTTCTATCT
>NW_015393369.1:0-14704 GCF_001527695.2 Protobothrops mucrosquamatus | reverse complement strand
CCATCAGCGGGAAGGTCGCCTTGCGTTCAGGCAGGAAGAGGCGAGTTTCCGGGCGCTGGAACCGTCCGCCGCCCGACGTGATGCTTCCCTTCTCAAGAAAGGAGTCTAAAGCGCCGCAGACGGGTTTTTCTCGTCCGGCGTAAAAGTAATAGAATAGTTCTGTTTAGCTTGGCTCGCAGGCAGGCGGGCGGGCGGGCGGGCGGTCAGGCTGGCTGGCAGCCGTTCGTAACCCCGGAGCTTCCCTTCTACTCTCAAGAGCGAGAAGAATGAATTCCAAGACTAGAATTGCTCTCGTCCGTCCGGCTTCGTTTGTTCTCATTGCCCACGGGGCCACCTAGTGGTGGAGAAAGGCGTGAAGATGCCTCGACAGGCGTTTAGTGCCAAAGGGCGGGAGGGAGGGTGTGTGTGTGTGTGTGTGTGTGATTGGTGATGTGTCCGACTCCTAGATAGATGTTCTCTATGACGATCTTTCCCTAATGTTTTTCAGGTCTCCTAACAGTGCACCCATCGCTACTGTAACTGAATCCACCCACCTTGTGCTGGCCTTCCATTTTTCCCTTCCTTCCACCTTTCCCAGAGAGTCATGCCCTCAATTAATTTCCCCTGGAAACTAACCAGGGAGAGAAGCAACCTGGAATTAAGGAGAAACTTTCTAACAGTGAGAACAATTAACCAGTGGAACAGCTTGCCTTCAGACTTTGTGGGTGCTTCATCACTAGAGGTCTTTAAGAAGAGACTGGAAAGCCATTTGTCTGAAATGGTATAGGGTCACCTGCCTGAGTATGGGGTTGGACTAGATGACCTATAAGGTGCCTTCCAACTCTATTCTATTCTAATGTGTCAGAAGTAGGACAATTCAAGCCTCATCATTTGGGCCTCAGGTGGGAACTCTGGGTTGATTTCTTTAATAATCGGTGTGTTGGGGAGGCTCAAATAATACTCAAATTATTATTTATTAAAATAATATTTTACATTCTGCTTCATTTTCTCTCTCTCTGCATGGCCGGTCATTATTTCCTATGACCTTCTCTAATGTAACTTTTATCAATTTAAAACAATAAATGTTAAGAAATAGCTTTTATTTAGATACTTATTCAGTTAATTTGTGTATTGCTTCGCATATCAAAGACAGCTCAAAGCATGGTATGGGAAGTATTTCAAGGAAAAACAATAACTAAACATGTTTAATACATTTTTTAAAAAAAATACATCTTGAGAATCTTGTTGCAAATTTCCTCAAAGGCCAATTTATTGATTTCTATTGAATTGCTTTGACCAAACAGAAGGTTGTTTCACAATGCATTTAACATCCAGTGACAACTTTGCTTATATAAGTTGGAGAATTCACCATCCGCCACATGACATATTTGTTTCATTACCATACTCTCAAAGATATATGTGTTTTTTCCATTGTTTTTCAGTTGCTAAGTTGTGTCTGACTCTTCACGACCCCGTGGACCACAGCATGCCAGGCTCTCCTATCATCCACTCTTTCCTGGAGTTTGCCCAAATTTATGTTCATTGAATCAATGATACTATCTCTAATCATCTCATCCTCTCCTTCTCCTTCTGCCTTCAGCCCTTCCCAACCTCAGGGACTTTTCCAATGAGTCCTCTCTTCTCATTAGGAGGCCAAAGTATTTGAGTTTCAGCTTCAGTATCTGTCCTTCCAAAGAACAGTCAGGGCTGATTTCCTTTTAAGGTTTTTTCCATACAAAAGCAACGATCTGTATTGAATTGTACAGTACACGCAAAGAGGCCCTGGAATCTGAGTGTGTGGGGGGATTTTAAGACTGAGGTCTGTCATCTGCTTGTAATGTCATGAATCACTCCTACAACACATGAAAGAATAATAAAAGAATTACAGGTTCTTTATTTGCAGGTTATTTAGCAACGTATCATAATGAAAAGCCCTCCTCCTCCTCCTCCTCCTCCTCCTCTCACTGCCAAGGCTCTATGAAAATGCATGCATAAAATGGAACAACTGAAAGAGGAAGCTTGTACTTTCCTGGAACCTAGAACTGCAGATGAATTTTAATGATTCATGCTTTCCAAAGCATTTTGTTTGATATCCAGAAAGCAAAAGAAAAAAAAAATTCTAAAAAGACTATGCTTTTGCTATTCACGACTTAATGTTTTATTCAAAACCTTAGTTCCCTGTATAGCAGTGAGGGTTTCTTAAATGGCAGGTGTTCTTAAATGGCATTCCCTTACATGGGGGTAGGTGGGAGATAGTTCCCAGTCTAGCGGCAATATTTTGCTGCTTCTGTTACCTCAGAACAGCCTTTAAACAGCCTGGAAACTGGCTACAGTATTCCCCTGGCTAGAATGATCACAGAAACACTTTTCTAGATTCTCTGCCAATGGTTCTTCCTCCCAAGAAAAAATGACTTTTCCTACAGGGATTAAAGCCAAAAGCAGAAATAGCGGCATCCAACTTTCACCCTGAGCCAAACTTTGTCTGATCAGAACTCGTACTGGGATGATGCCCATTTGCCTGAGACAAAGAAGTTTAAAGAACTTCTGAATTCATCTAGAAAAACATCCTCCGCCCACTCCAGCTCTGAGTCTTTGTAGAGAGGAACTTGCTTAATGAATTCCAGAAACAATGAGTGACTGACTGATTCAGGAAAGATTGACAACCAGTATTATGTGGTTTGTTGTAAATAAATCAATAAGTGGTTGGGTGGAAGATATTCTGTCCAGCCTCCACTCTCTAAGTCTATATCATACAGGCAGTGGAATATGACTATAGTATAGTCTTTCAAAATAACCATGATTTTTATTCAGCTTCTCCAAAAGGACGCTTTTAAAGTTTTCATTTCTCTGTTAGTTTCATAATCCCAAAAGACTAAGGAAGGCAGCTTTTCATTTAGTCCCAGTATGAGACAAATAAATTACATCACTGTTTCTCACAATATATTTTAAATATGTAACAAATATGAATGGATTAGAAAAGGATAAATACTATTTAAATACCTAGAATACTGACGAACAATTACTGGTTCAGACTGCTGGCAAAAACAAAACTCAGGAAAGTAATGTATCCTCTGTGTGTTTTTCTCAGAAATCAAGTCATATGGAAACTATTACAGTTACGTCAAGAAAAAGGAGATATATTGAATTGATTCCCAGTTATCCTTAAGAGAATTATTCTGAATAAATCTTTGGAATATGAATGAAGCTGAAGTAATTCTACATTAGGTTCCCAGAAAGAAGATAAAAATCAACACTGAGCACTTTGCTAGAATGTGTCTATGATCTTAAACTGTTTATTTTGCTGAAATACCACAGAGGCATCATTCACGATGTCAAAAAAACCCAAAAACAAAACAAAGAAACCAAAACTGATTCCATTGTGGGAAACTGACTTGCTTTCTTTCCTATGGAATATTCCACCATAACAGCTACTTTCTCTTGGAATATTCCACTGTTCCATGAGGTTAAAAGGTCCAAGAAAATGCTTCGATTTTGGGCTGCTTCTCATGATGAAATGATAGTTCATATGCACTTTTATCAGGAAAAAAAGTAACTATGGAACAATGGTAACAGTTCAGTTTTCAACAGCCCTGCTTACTACATACAAATTTGGGGAAGAGCAGTTGGTCTGCAGGTGTGAGAAATAAATAAATAAATGAATAAACGAATGAATGAAAAAAAAAGGGGGAAAAAGAGGAAAAGTAGGTGCAATTCAGTATCATTTGTGATTTGACATACAGCAGGTATTATTTAAGAGGACAACACCAAATGCAGCCTCTCTGGGTTATATGCTTAGCTGATACTTTTGCACATGTTCTTTTCAGGAGAGAATGTTTTGTTTTCTGATCAAACTCGTGCACTTGTCTATCATGTAGGAAAGAAGATAATGTGTTCCTATGCTTGCTTTTCTTTATAGGTGGCAAAAAAAAAACCCCACAACAAAAATAATTTACATTGTTTTCCTTGTAAAATAAAGCAACTGTATTAAAAATACAGTTGATGACACCAAAGCCTAAATTTCTTAATTTGGCAGTTCCTAGATCAATATCCACAGGTGCATATCTGGTTCACTTTAGATGGCCAAAGCGCATCCTTTATAAATTAGAAATGAGATGCACATTCTTCAGCTGAACTGATCTTCAAAGAGCATAATATTGTTAATTTCATTTGTGATAGAAGAAATTGTGCCTTCTATATGTACCATGTATGTAAGTGAAACTGTGAAGACTGTGAATGGAATTTGCAAGAAATAAATAGTAATGACAATATAGCTGTCCTTAAGCTCTAGAGTCCCTTTCAGAAACTGAAACATTTCTGGATCATACAGCCTTCAGGTCCTCTGTAACACCAACACTGTAGTCCATAAATATAGAAGAGTCTGTAACTGTTCAAGCTGTAGGTGAAAATTGCCTACTTGAAGTTGTTGAAAGAAAGGTAAAAGAGTTGGAAATATAGTCAAATGGAGACCAATGGAGTCCTTAGTGCTCTCTGACTTTATGTGGTAGCAGATATTTTATTACCCTAGAAAACATCATCAGTGCTAGTGAAGTGGGCTTTGTTCTCTATTTATATACAGTAGCTTCTGCCAATATTAGTGGGGGTGTATACCGAATATAAGGTACTGGCACAAGCTACTGTATATAAACAGGCACCAAATGCCACATTCACTAGAACTGATGTTACCTATCTCTGCAATCACACAACCGAGCTCAGAGAGCACCGAGAACACCACAGTTCATCCCTGAGCTACCTATATTTTCTTCTAACAGTTAGTTAAAATGGTTATAATAACTAAAATACAGTAAATCTGTTTGAAAACATGAAATTGCAATATTTACTTTAGCATTGTTACACAATGATTATTCTGCAATCAAATAAATCAGTTTCTGTTAGAAGTTGCTCTTAGAGGTTTAGAGGTTATCTTCTTTTTTTGGAGGAAAAAAGCAACACTTTTGAATTGGTTTGAAGCACAGCTCACTTTTTATTTATTTCTTCCTTTTTGAAAGCATGAATTCCAATTATACAAGTCAAAAACTATGATAGACATGCTACAGACGTTTAATGTGACTTGTCAGGTAAATAGTATGAAGGCAATATATTCATCTAACCACTGTGTAATGAAAAAGGCAACAATATTGCCTTTTTAATTTCCATTTGCTCAGCTTTCTCTCCTATATAATTTGAAACAAGATTGCATCACAGCTTGATCTAGTAATTGATGACAGAATAAGGCAAGCAATGATCAAAACAGCTATACATTTTATTGCTATAAAACTGTTTAACAAATATAGATATCCTCTGGCAGGAGCCTGATATTAACTTAAAGTCTTCTCTTAGAACTGTGGACTCATAGTTTTTAAGAGCTCTATCACAAGAAAATAAGAATACAAGTAGTCCTCGGCTTACGACCACAATTGAGCCCCAAATTTCTGTTGTTGAGTAAGACATTTGTTGTGAGCTTTGCCCCATTTTACGACCTTTCTTGTCACAGTTGTTAAGTGAATCACTGCAGTTGATAAGTTAGTAATCCGGTTGTTAAGTGAATCTGACTTCCCATTGCTTGCCAAAAGGTTGCAAAAGGTAATTACATGACTTTGGGATACAGCAATGGTCATAAGCATGAATCGGTTGCCAAACATGTGAATTTTGATCACATGATCATGGGGATGCTACAAAGGTAACTGTGGTTATAAGTCACTTTTTTCAGTGCCGTTGTAACTTTGAATGGTCACTAAATGACGTACGTCGAGGACTATCTGTAGTCAACATTCCAAATTACCATCAACATCTATTGGTAAATGTATTAACTGAGATAGAAATATCACCAGCCTCAGCAAACTGCAAGGTTTACATAAGTATATTAAGAAAAAAAACAGTAGAATCCCACTTCTTCTAAATAATGCTTGCTGGGGATAGAACATTTTGGAAAAAGCATTACTGGCAGCTTNATAAAAGAGCCAAGATTGCCTACTCCTGGAAGGTGCCTGGTACACAGACTGGAGAAGATAAATGTATCGAATTGCCATAAGACGCGCTAATTTTAAATTTGGCAACTAATTCTCAATGCGTTGACACCGAAAGCCCAAACAGAACCTCAACTTTCCATTTCTACGTTTTCCTCTGTTTTACACCCCTGTCTGATCTCACTTTAGAGAACTGGCGGAAGTGACGATGCGTTGGTTACCGCGGCCCATGCACGAGACCTAATGTTTCCGGGTCACGTGGCGGAAATCCGGCTAGTTGGGTGCGGCGGGGCGCTGAAGAGCTGGGCCGGCTCTCTTCTCCCAAGATGGCTTCTCTTCTTCAGTCAGACCGCGTCTCCTACCTGGTGCGCGGCGAAAAGGAGATCCGCATGCCGCTTTCGCAGCTGTATTTCTGCCGCTACTGCAGTGAGCTCCGTTCCCTCGAGTGTGTCTCGCATGAGGTAAATTGGCCGTGTTAGAGAGCCTGGGGTGTGTTTGATCGCACGCCAGCGGTGT
Source organism: Protobothrops mucrosquamatus (assembly GCF_001527695.2). Classification (NCBI taxonomy): domain Eukaryota; kingdom Metazoa; phylum Chordata; class Lepidosauria; order Squamata; family Viperidae; genus Protobothrops; species Protobothrops mucrosquamatus. Next base: position 8,246 of record NW_015393369.1, on the reverse strand, counting down.
GGATTGGCTAACCCTGCTGCCACTCGTTAGTCCCCCTTCATCCAATTGGCTGAGGGATGTGTGCCACATTGTCCGTTGTTCTGATTTGGAGCTCGAGAACAGAGCCTTGTCAGTGTCCTTTTGTACTGCCTGGGCTAGGTGGAAAGGGAATAATTCTGGGTAGGAAGAGATTTATAGGAAGGGTGGAGGAATTTTTTAGCATATGTATTTGGAATAACACTTCTTCCCCTGCTTTTCCTATGTAAATTGCCACCACTCATTGTTCAGACATAATATGTTGTGCTTCCCAGTTGGTTACTGTTGCATCCTTTAATCTGTTTAAACCACATTCTCATTCTCCCCCTCCCTACATTTATATATTTATGTCATGTCTGCCTGCCTGCCTCTGTACAATTGGACTCTAGGTCAGTGTTTCTCAACCTTGACAATTTTAAGGCATGTGGACTTCAACTCCCAGAATTCCACAGCCAGCATTGCTGGCTGTGGAATTCTGGGAGTTGAAGTCCACATGCCTTAAAATTGTCAAGGTTGAGAAACACTGCTCTAGGTGATAATGTTATAATCAGGTACTATTACCCATCTAACTGTATGAAGCTTGTATTTGCAAAACACAGTGGGCAATTATGAGTGGACTACAAGCTTGATTCATAGTGTGGAGCCTGTAAGTTGCAACATTCTTGGGGATGTATTTTATGATATGCAGCAGAAAAAAATATCCCATTTCATTTTAATTTTAGATTTTTTTTTAAAAAAAAAGGGACACTAGGGTGCTGCAAAGCACAAACAGTATTCCAAAGACTGCTTCTAGTCCCCAGATATATTCTGGAGGCATTCTTAAAAGCTGAAAATGATTGAGGACTCCAGTGTTTTGCTTTGAAGTATGTCCGCATGTCCAGAAAAGGGTAGTAATATACAGTTATGATAGAGTATCCTGAAAGACTAAAAAAAAGAGTGTGCCAAGGAACAAACTCACCCGTCTCTGTCTAGTACATTGATTTTTGTGTGGGCATTCCCATGACATTTTCTCAAGAGTTCCAGATGTGCTGTCCAGTTTGCAAAGCTAGGGGGGCCCTTGGAATTCAGTATACTGTATTTTGTAATACTGAAAATCAATTTATTAAACAATATTATTCAGTTACAATGTAGAATTAATCTTTTGATCTTCTGAGAAGTGAGTGCACCAATAAAAAGATGCAGCTTTTGTTCAAATTTTATAGGGGCTCCCAAATTTAAACAAGTGTTCCATTGGTTAAACACAAAATAGTAAAAGAACTCTGCTGCTCCCAACATTCTAGAAATGTCTGAAGATGAGACCCTACTTCCTGCACTTAATTTTGGCATTGTTTGGGTTGCAGGCCCAAGATTGTAAACACCTGTTTTTTAATCCATTTTGTTGTGTATGGACATGAATGAAGAAGAATATTTTACTTTTTAATCTTACTCTGTTACTGTAGTATGTTTTTGAATGTGAACCAATTTCCATTTTAAAACAATCTATAAGCACTGAACAAGAAATATCTTAGTCATTATGATTAAGTGGTCTTAATCTGAAGTATTAGTTTTTGAATTACTTATTTTTCAGTTGTTCAGTTTTGACAAAAAAGCTAAAGAATAATTAAAGAAGGCAACAAGCTATTGGAACCCAGTTGGATAGGGAAATAAATTTTAAGAATTGGTTCATGACAGGACAAATTCCAAATTTGATCTTTGGCATCTTCTGTTCAAAATATTAATAGTTGAGAATGAAAAAAATTTCTGCTAGAAAATTCATGGAATCACTGCTGATTTTAAGTTTGTTTTTCATCTCAGTTATAATGCCAATTTTAATTGTCATTAATAATCCTGGGGATTATACTTTAATTATACCTTATACTTGTCATTAAACTGGTACAGATCTAAGTTTCCTCTCAATAATAATATCTAGAACAGAAAGAAATGCTGCATTGTCAGCCCTTCTGAATCACCTTATGCCTCCTGAGTGTGACATTTGATGTTACATTTTAATATTTCATTTTAAAATGAGATAAATTTTCTCCACAAGCATCAAGATATATATTTGGAAACTAGCCAGGAGAGGCAGACGTCTTATAAAGTTTTTCTGCCATTTGGATCGTACCTATACAATTAAAATGCCTATATAATCTTTGAGAGCAAAATCTGAAATAACAATAATCAAATTTAAGGTTTTGTGGTTTATAAATCAATCTTTTGGATATTGTCCTGTCCCAGCCCCTAAAAATCAAAATGTCTTTTTTGTTACAAAGATAAGAAGCAGCACTATTTCAAGTGTAGTGGTGAAGAAAGATGATTTTTAAAAATTATTCTATAGGTGGATTCTCACTATTGTCCCAGCTGTTTGGAGAATATGCCTTCAGCTGAAGCCAAGCTGAAAAAAAATAGGTAAGGCTACATTCTCCCCTCTTTCTTTTCCTAAAAAAATTCTTTTGTGTTTTTCATAATCTCTTTATATTTGACCACATACTTATTTAATTTGATACCCACTTTGAATTTAATAGTACAGGTAGTCCTCGTTTTATGACCGTAACTGAACCCAACATTTCTGTGGCTGAGACATTTGTGAGGGGGGTTTGCCTCATTTTACGACCTTTCTTGCCAGTTGTTAAGTGAATCACTGCAGTTGTTAAGTTAGTAACACGGTTACCACATGGTTAAGTGAATCTGACTTCCCCATTGACTTTGCTTGTCAGAAGGTTACAAAAGACACTACAACCGGCTGAATTTTGATCATGTGACCATGGGGATGCTACAATGGTTGTAAGTGTGAAAAACGACCATCAATCACTTTTTTCAGTGCTCTTGCAACTTCAGAAGTTACAGCAGCACTGAAAACTCTTGTAAGTCGAGGACTACCTGTATAGAATCTTAACGGATTGATTATGACAAAATCTGAAGGGTTATGCATGACAGTATTTTTGTCTTTTTATAAAGGAAAAGATAACATGAATTAGCTTCCTGTTGGTTGTCTCAATGAGTTTTTCTGAGCCAAACATACTATTTTAAATTTATTGTTAGGAGGAATTTTTGAATTATATGTACATTTATAAATCAAGAACCTTGACTCCCACCTGATACCCCCTCCCCAACAAAAGGAGCCAGGCTCTAACCATGAAGCAGCTCTATTCAACAGAGACAAAGTGATTATTTCTGACTGTCAGGATAATTGCTCAAATTGTTCTTGCAATAAATGGGGCTTTGAAGCGAGATGTATTCATGCTGACAAGGATGAAGTTTGATGGGAAAGCACCTGCTGTAGCAAACGGGCTTGCATGAAGCCGAGTCTGGCAAAAATGCTGGAGGCTGAGATTGCTCCGTCCTCTTTTGCAATTGTTCAGAGGTTCCTTGGCCGTCCTGCTGGCTGGCTGGTTTCCAAAAACAGGCCTCAACAGCTTTTAATTTCAAGAAATCAATATGGTTTACATAATAATGAGCATTATCACTCTAAGAAGGCAAATACGATCAAATCCATTCAATTAAAAAGCTAATACTGGTGTCTTCTTGCTTAGGTGTGCTAACTGTTTTGATTGCCCTTGCTGTATGCATACCCTCTCTACCCGAGCAACAAGCATTCCTGCTCCGTTGCCTGATGATCCTGCTAAGACTACAATGAAAAAGGCTTATTATCTGGCCTGTGGATTTTGCCGCTGGACATCCAGGGATGTTGGCATGGCAGATAAATCAGTTGGTGAGTGTCATATCTAAAATAAATGGGAGAAAAAACTCTACATATTATGCACAGTTATTGGTCAAAAGAGAAACATTGTTGTATTATGCTGAAAACTGGTAGTACACACAGAAGGATTTACAGAATTTGAATGGAATTAAGTTCAGTGACTAGTGGGGTCTTTGCCTTTGCCACAAAAAGAAATGTGCTCTATAAATATGTGCTATGTCACTTCAGTTGATAATGAGGGTCCCCAAATTCTGTATGTTATTGAGATAATTCCTATTGAAGGTATTTAAACATTTTGCTGGGTTGGATCAAAAGTTTATTTTGTCCAATTTTTGCACCAATTGGGAAATATTTTTCTTTGCAACAGACATTTAGAGGTAGCACTATCCAGCATGACTAATTGGTTTAAGAGCCTGAGTCATCATTAATTCTTTTAATTCCTTTTTCAAGACATCTAAATTAGTGTCATTATATATGAAGAAGTAAACTCCATAATTAAACCACATGCTTTTTTGTCCTAATTTCCCCACTGTTCATTATTAGCAGATGAACCAGGCTCTAGTTTTATGAGAGACAACAAAGGACTGTTTTGTCCACACTCTTCACACTATACCCACAAATCTTCTTCGATATCTTTTCTTCTGAATGAAATATTCCTGAATTTTGTAAGAGAATTGCTTCTTTCCATAATAGTTGTGCAAAAGGAAGCTGATGAATAGTAGAACAAAGCAAAAGTAAAACAATGGGCGTAATTTCACTCATTTCAGCAGTACAGTCTCTTATGCTGGTCTTTTCCAATGGTTCCAAAATTAGCAGATGCTAGATATTCCTAACAATAAGACATATAAGAATGGGAACCCTTATTAATGGCAAGAAATTTGAAGGAAAAAAGAATTTGTCTGCCTTCCACTTTTCTTTCAGGGAGGGCTGGTCTCCACTATGTGCAGAAAATATTACCAACTCAGCAGAATCCCCTTATTATCTGCATAGATGTCTGTGCCTTCTCCCCTTTTTTCACTGTGTGCTAATTGTAACAATAAAATTCCCTGGCAATAGGGAAATTTGCAAGGGAAAAATGGAAGGTACAAAATAGATTTTTATCACCTGTGTTTGATTTGCTGATCTGTCATTGGTATTTTATGTCCCTATGTTCACATTAACCAACTTTCATTTACTAGATAAGAAACACAAGCTGCTTTCTGACTCATCTTATACAGTGATGAAGCACACAGTATTATGTCATTCTAAATAACATATATACAGTATTAGGCCAGTGATGGATTTAGCGGAGGAGAGAAGCAGACAGTTACTTTCTGTATAGTTTATTTTTGACTAGAACATGTGTTTCATGATTCCCTTCTTCTTAATCGTTCATGTTATTTTTTGTTACATTGCAGCCAGTGGAGGTTGGCAGGAACCTGAAAATCCTTATACACAAAAGGTAACGAAAAGAAATATATTCAGGAATAAATTAATTTGCTAGGAAATATGAAAGTGAAATAAATCAGGAATGTATTGATTTGTTCCATTTCTCTGTGTTTAGCCTCTACTAAAGAACAGTAAAGTCCATTCAGATGGGTAAATATGTAGGAATAGTGGCACAAATTAAACATAAAATATTCTATAAAGAAAATAAATAGGGGGAGAAAGAGTTGCTAGGAAGAGAGAGAGTAAATTTTAAACTCCACTATATGAAGATTTGTAAATGCAATGAAAGATTTTTTTTTAAAAAAATGTTCAGAGTGAATTCAGGGAAAAAAATTATTGTAAAGAATGTCCCTTCACATGAATAGCTTAAAATGTTTCTTTTTAAATAGATTAATAAACTGGTGGAATATTATCAACAGTTGGCTCAGAAGGAGAAGATGGAAAGAGATCGTAAAAAATTAGTTCGACGGCGACCATACATGCCACTGGCTTTTTCGGTAAGCTAGGAAAACAGCACACAAGTTGTTGAGGTCACACAGTGAGAACCAGATGTAACATTCTAAAGTACAGTGATACATAATAGTCGTTGTAGCTGACATTTCTAAAACTGAAGCAAGAAAATTTAAAACATGTTAAATGGAACTTATCTGAAGTTTTCATAGCTTGTATTTTATTAAGAGATACCATCTACAGGTACTCTTCGACTTACAACAATTCATTTAGTGACTGTTTGACCTTATAACGGTACTGAAAAAAATGACTTATGACAATTTTCACACTTATGACTGTTGCACCATTCCCATGGTCTTGCGATCAAAATTCAAATATTTGATAATTGACTCATATTTATGACAGTTGCAGTGTTCTGGAGTCACGTGATTCCCTTTTGCTACCTTTTGACACACAAAGTCAATGGGGAAGCCAAATTCACATAACAACTGCAGTGATTCACTTAACAACTGTGGCAAGAAAGGTCACAAAATTTACTTAGCTTTCTTGCTTAGCAATAGAAATTTGGGGCCGAATTGTGATTGTAAGTCAAGGACTACCTATATTTGAAATAAATGTAGACATTCATGCTTTCAAATCATAAAGTAACTTGGTTTGTATTTTACAGTGAAGGTTCAGATTTGGAAATAGGCCCCAATACTTTCAGCTTTCAAATGCTGGATTATTGTTATTCTGTATACAGTGATTTAGCTCAGAGTTGGCACAAATGTAATGTCTGTGAGATATTTAGATTTAAATATGTATTTTGTTTTAATTTTCAGCTATGCATTCAGTGTCATATGAAAAGCTTATGTTTTTCTTGGCTAAATAATTTTGCAAATGCTTACTGCCTTTTGGATAACTGTATAACCTGCTTGCTCTGTGCATTGTTTTTGTCTTTATTGGTGCATTGTTTTTTTTATCTCCGTTGCTACCTGCTGCTAATTTGGGGGCTCTCCACAGCAACATACTATACATGTAGTGGTAAGTTCCTTTAGCTGGTTCCTTTAGCTGGATTCAGCTAGTCAAATTGTCTTTATTGCATTTGGGTAACTAACATGCTGTTATTGGAAAGTTCACATTCAGTCTGAATGAATTAATACATATTTAAGTTTAGTAATCATGTAACTTGGTGGACTCCGTAGTATTTTTTTACATAAAACCAAAATTGTTCAGTAAGACCCTATAAATGTACTGTGTGGTCACAATCTTTGATGAACTTGAGCATTGTTAAGAACAGTTGGTAGGATTAGCCTGGACAAGTATGTTGTGGGCTTCCGCTGTCTATGATTCTTTGACACATTTTAGTCCTCTTGAACTATAGATTGCCTATAAATACAATACTCCCTGTCCACAATTTTGCCACTTAAATATTTCTTTCCCTGTTAAAAACCATGTCCTTTTAAATAGCATTGCTGTATAAAAACTTTAATATAGATTTTATCTGATATGCCAGATAAATGAAATATATTTTCCTTTCCGTTAAACTAAAACAATAAGCCACCCACCAAAGCTTTACAAAATAATAGGTGAGCTAGAGAGGCAAAATAATATCACAAAGTATTTAGCAATTTTACTTATGGTATAGGGCTAAACCTTCTATCCTTACTTTGAAGATAACAACTTTGTTATGTATATGTGGGGGTGTGGGTCTATACATATGTTGTGTATAGTATGTTTAGGTGTGTGTCATGTATGTGTTTCACTTTGAGAACGGGCAACTAAATTTCATTTTTAATGTGTGCTGTTGTGCCCACAGTAAAAAAAAAAATGACAATAAAGGTTATCTTATCTTACCTAACTATTAAGAGTGGCAGGGAGATAAGTGAAATAATTCAAACCACCTGATCAGTAAAATTGCCATATAAATTGTGCTTTTAACATTGGATTCAGTGAAGTATAGCAATTACTATACTTCTCTGAGAATTTGCATGACCTCTTGAACATGGAGAAATTTAGTTTCATTTTAGATTTCACTTTTTAGTGCATTGGTCTGGCACTAATGGGAAAAGAACTGTTTCAGTTGTTTTCTGTATGCAGAGGAACACTTTTGAATTTAGCCTACTTTTCCTTAGAAATTAACAACCTTCAGTTTTAATATCTGCTGTCACAACTCAGATGTCAATCAATTTGTTGGCAAGTACTTCAGCTGACTGTTGTTAACTCAAGTATGGTATAATGGTGTGATTTCATACCATTATAGTCATTATATATTTGTCATTTCTATATTTTCTTTAGGTCTATTGCAGTAGGGGGCATTTGGCCACAAAAGTACTTTCCCTCCTAGAATGTAAACTATGTTGTAAGTTGCCCGGAGTCATTGGATACGAGATAGGCAGCAAATTAAATAAATAAATAAATAAATATGTTCTGAGCTAGAAGATTTAATCATCAAGTGAAATTTAGATGAAAGCACTAAATCACTTTAAGTAGAATAAACAGTGATTGAAGGGCTTGTTCCTTTTTTTGCTTTTGTATGTTTGCTTTTTGTTAGTCAAATTATCAAAACTTTATCTGAACAGAGAAAACTTCCAAATTTGCTTTTCTTGTAATTGATACATCTTGTTTTTAAGCTGCCCCAAACCCCAAGATGGTATGTTTTCGTTTACCAACTCACTTCTTGCTGTTGACAGGTAAT
>NW_015393368.1:12251-15625 GCF_001527695.2 Protobothrops mucrosquamatus | reverse complement strand
TTATTATTATTATTATTATTATTATTATTATTATTATTATTATTATTATTATTATTATTATTATTATTATTATTATTATTATTATTATTATTAATTGTCCCTTCCACAGGGCTGGCCAGTATACAACTGCATGCCATTCCCAGACATCTGGCCTTGAAGTGGTGTCTCCAGAAGGTATGGTGAATTGGTCTTCCCCGTCCCAGGCAGCTCCCTCCCTCCTGAATTCATGTTTTTGGAAGTAAAATCCAGCCCAGTTCCAAGCTGGGAGAAAGATGCAGGAGGCAAGCTGCAGTTTGAAAGGAGGTGTCCATCAGAAGTGAAGTGACACCAGCAATTGGTTCTGGGCCAGCCGACAAAACAGTCTGGTGAGTCAATGGGTTTTTATGTGGTTCTAGGGCTTTGTGATTTGGATGCTCAGGTTCGTTTTGAAATGTACTTTAATCTGTGCTTGAGTGTACTCTTTTAATATTCCAATTGTTGTTCCTGACTCCTATTATGGCTGAGAGGGTGTGCCCCGTCCATGGAGCTGGGTGGGGAATGTAGATTTTGTCTCTCTGCTTTTTAATCTGATCATTCCAGCCTTCTGTAGAGGCTATAGCTAAAGGTATTTTGTTTATGAATGGAATAGTTTATGTAACTAAATATCCATTCACAGGAGCTGGCTGCTTGAGTGGTTTTAAGGAAAGCTTTTTCTCTTCTGGGGGTGGGGGGCATTTCTTTGCTAATATGGGGGCTTTTTTCTATTAAAAAGGGGGGATTCTCCCTAGAATGACAGACTGGCATCGGCTATAACAATGCACAGGCCTGAGATGGCAGTTCTGATACCAAGTGTAAATCCACACTCTGCTTAACTTTCTTGAGTTCAACCATGGTAGCCAAGGTGAGCTATGTATTAAATATACTGCTTTATTGCTGAAGAGAGAAAACCTGGGCCTAAAGGTTAGGTTTTCCCATCATCCTCATACATACCACAGAACAGCCCTACACCATGCTTTTGCTGGGGAAAACACACATTGGTAACAATACATTTTTTTTTCATCCTCATACATACCACAGAACAGCCCTACACCATGCTTTTGCTGGGGAAAACACACATTGGTAACAATACATTTTTTTTTATCTCCCATCTCTAAATTTGATTTGTTCAGCTTTGATGTAACATACCTACCGAACACTTAAAACACATTCCCCAGAACCCGGAAATTAAAAATAAAAGAGAGAAAGTGAAACATTCCCAGCCTGTTTTCCACTTTTAGACCACCCTCTGTATTCTTGGGTGGTCTTAAAATGTCAAAACAAAACAAAACAAAACAAAACAAAACAAAACTCTAACATTATTCGCTCTTCTATTTTACAAAGATTCCTAGAATCTCCCTGCAATTCTTCATGGACATCTTCCAGGATTTCTTCTTCAATGGGGGAAGATCACCAGCTAGGAAGCCACAGAAGTGATACGTGCAGCTTCTTCCCATCTTTGCTTTTAGCCATCCTGTGTGCTGGTTGCAGGTTAGTGGCATCTTCTGGAGCAACTTTTAAGACTAGAACATAGAACATAGTGTGGGAAGTCAGCCCCCCCAGAGAAGGAAATATATTTAAGGTGACCAACTGTCCTCCTTTAGGGAGGACGGTCCTCCTTTTGTGAGTTCTGTCCTCCCTCAAATAGTGTCCTCCTACATGTCCTCCTTTTCGATATTTGAAGACTAATCTGCAGGGCTTTTTTTTTCCTCATAGAACGCTCAGAACGGCGTTCCGGCACCTTTTTTTGATGGTTTTTTTTCAACTTTTGCATAAGCTGTGCTACTCCCCCTATTGGCTTTCGAAAGCCAATAGGAATTGTGCTGAGTGCGCCAAAACACCCGGCCGGCAAACTTTGCACATGCAAGTTGTCTGCAGCGAAGGTGAATTGGCAGGAACTTTGCACCCCTCCCTGCTACCCAACTACACCATCTCCTAGTTAGTTCTGAAGATACCTAGAGGAGACTGAAGCGGTAAGTTTCTCTTGATCTTCGGCTCTGCTAGGGCAATAATGGCTGCGGGCACAAGAGGCAGGGGTGGCGGGGGTGCTGCAGACAGGAGTGTGAGGGGCGGCAGCGGCCGGCTGCCGCCCGTGCTGTGGGAACCGTGGGGCCCTCTCTACACAGGGCTGAACAGGGTGGGCGGTGGTGCTGGCGGGGCGTCTGCAGGTGGGGTGTGTCAACACAATTTATTTGTGTCCTCCTTTTCATTGTAAAAAAGTTGGTCACCTTAATATATTTCCCTAAAGGATTTTAAAGGCAGAAACCAACCCCCCCCCCCCAAGTCTCTCTGTCCCAAACAGAAACCAAGTTTGCAAAATGCAGGTGATAATCTTGTCAGAAAGACTTTGCTCAGGAAACTGGGATTAGGAAGAAAGATCTCTAGAATCCACAATTCCTCACACCAAAAATTCCAACACTCATCAGCCCCAGCCCCAGGGAAGCAGGATATGATCCTTGGGACATAATAGGATTAACCCACCACCATCAGAATACCAGAAAGGCACACCCAGACTCAGGTCAGAATACGTGACACAGGAAATACAAAGCCTGAAACAGGAACAGGAAACTACTCCAAACAAAAGGCTCCAGAGGGTATAAAAACCCACTCCCTACATGTGTTCGCTCTTTTTCTTCCAGATCCTTCTTCCTGTCTGGCTCTCCTCTTCAACAAACTGCAACCTTCTTCCTAAAGCAGTCGCCATGTGGTTTATTCCCGGCTTGGATGAATCATGATGAAGACTTTTCCTTCAAGAATAGAATAGTAGAGTGGGAAGGGACCTTGGAGATCTTCTAGTCCAACCATCTGCTCAAGCAGGAGACCCTATATAGTTACCATGCTAGTCAAGTGGCTGTCCAATCTCTTCTTGAAAGCCTCCAGTGATGGAGCACCCACAACTTCTGCAGGCAAGCCATTCCATTGATTGATTGCTCTCACTGTTGAGAAATTTCTCCTTAGTTCTAGATTGCTTCTCTCCTTGGTTAGTTTCCATTCATTGCTTTGTGTCCTGCCTTCTGGTGCTTTGGAAAATAGTTTGAGCCCCCTCATCTTTGTAGTTCCAGCCCTTTTTGAATTGATTGATATTTCAGTACATACTGGAGGCCCTGAAATCCATGGAGGCTGTGAAAAAAGACTGCTGTTTGGAGATTTCTCACAGTGATTTCGGCTACAGACTTGCCTGTTGGGGGTTTGAAGAACTGGCTGCTTTGGGCCCGAACCTAGGCCTACCCCTACCACTTGCCAAGGATTAACTTTACGAGGACTGTCTTTCTCCCCCGGCCCCGCTGCTGGACTTACCAAATTTGAGGGGATGTACTCAAGGCCAGATCTGCTGGCCTTGCGCGATTTCCCTCTTGCGC
>NW_015393368.1:0-9608 GCF_001527695.2 Protobothrops mucrosquamatus | reverse complement strand
TTATTTAGGGTGATTTTAAAAATAATTTTAAATAGAGACACAGCTTCTAATATTCGGTTTTTTAATCTGGTTTTACAGGGGTTTGTATTTTTATGCTTTGTATTTGTACTGTTTTTAATACGCTGTGCACCGCCCTGAGTCCTGCGGGAGAAGGGCGGTATATAAATTAAATTATAATAATAATAATAATAATAATAAAAAAAAGTTAAAATACAAAATTTAAAAAAAAAAGTTTTTTACAAAAAGAAATAAAAACAAACAAACACCACCCCACAAACAAGACATTAAGACAAACAAAACACTGGTGTTTGGAGCAAGGAGAGTTTAATTTCTCTTCCTAGACAAAGAGAGATAGAATCTGAGGTAGAATATTCTATTTAAGTGATGGCGAACCTTTTAGAGACCGAGTGCCCAAACTGCAACCCAAAACCCACTTATGCATCGTTGAGTGCCGGGTGGGTGTGGCCCATTGGGTGGGTGTGGCCCATTGGGTGGGTGTGGCCCATTGGGTGGGCGTGGCTGCGGTGGTAACAGCAGACTGGGTGGGACTAAAAAGTTCAATCAATCAATTCCAACTTTGCAAGATCTTTTTTTTCCCGCGAGAAGTTGAAATTGACCGATTGATTGAACCTTTTTTTTTTTTTGTACACGGCGGCGGAGGCCGTTCTATTTCCTTGCTATCATCCATTACCAATTCACTCGCTTCTTGATTTTGCTTTTCTGTTTCTGACTTGGCTTAAAGAATTTTTGCATTTTGTATTTTCTATATTTTAGTCTGTCTGTTACAAATCTACAGAGGCTCCGTCTTTCTTTGGTTATATTCCTCTCTTCTTTCCATTTCCTATAGACATTTTTTTTTTGTTCATTTCAGCATTACAAAGATCTCTATCTCTTTCTATCTTGGACTCTTTAGATCCTTCTCATTTTTCCTTCCAGTAGGAATTGTACGTGACTGCATCTTCGGTATCTTATTTTTTTGCAGGGTTTCTTGTGCTTTTCTTCAGGGCTCCAAGCAACTGCATCTGACCTAACTTCCATTTACTGTAAATCCGTCAAAATCTGCTCTTCTAAAATCCAGTATCCAAATCTGACTCTTTTCTGTTCCTCTCCACTTGTCATCATGAATTTGAAAATAATATGGGCACTTGGCTAGCCTGTCACCTTTACTTCCTCAACTAATTCCTACCTGTTGGTGAGGATTTGGTTCAGCATAGCAGGCCTGAGAATATAAAAGGTTGAATTTCTATGTAGAACAATTAAGGGCTTCATTACACAAGACCTGGCGATGATCACTGCTTAGATGACTCCTTTAAAAAAAACCAATACATTGACAAGAAATACTTTCGATACAATTTAGCCAGGATTATTAAAGGACTGGGAGTTTTAGTCCAAACGCAGGTGTGAGAAGACCATTTTATGTTAATTACCTATTTGGTAATTTTCTCTCTCTCTCTCTCTCTCTCTGCTCAGTCCTATTGTCAGTTGACACAATTGGATGACTTAAGGCTTCGATCCAAGGCCCATTTAATTGAGAATAAGCTCCATTCACACAAGGTGACTCACCTGGCTATGGATTTAACCCCTTTTTCTGGATTTGCACAATACCTTAAACCCCAAAGGAATCAAGTGGATTGGCATCCTCTAGCCTGCAAAGCCACAAATCAAGCTAGCCAAGGTCGAAACTAACCAAGTTCATTGTACAAGCGCACAGCCGCTGGGTTTTTGGCCGACCCAGTTGAGCGTGTTATCTGAGCTCAGCCTGGGAGATGTTCTTTTGCTTACTCAACTTGTATAGGCTTGTGCTGTCACTGGCTTTAAAATGGCTCTAGTGAAATGCAGCGCTTGCAAGGAAAGAAAAACAGATAAGATAAAAATCACTTTAAATTTTTGAGCGCATTCATCATTTTGTGATTATGCCAGGAACACAAGGCAAAAAAGAACCAATTCTGCCTTTTTACAGGACAGCTTTTAAAGGCACAGGATTTTTTTTTTAAACACAATAATAAAGTTGGAAAGGACCTTGGAGGTCTTCTAGTCCAACCCCCTGCTCAAGCAGGAAACCCTATACCGGTGGTTCTCAGCTTATCACAGGGGGGGTCTGTGAAGGCTTAAAAAAATGTTATGATTTAAATCTTGAGTTAAGTCTTGGGGGAGCCGTGGCCATGATCCATGGCCACAAAAAGTATTTAAAGGAGCTCCATGGTGAAGAAAAAGTTGACAATCACTGCCCTATACCATTTCTGATAAATGGCGGTCCAGCCTCTTCGTAAAAACTTCCAATGTTGGAGCATCCACAACTTCTGAAGGCAACCCGTTACACCGATTTATTGTTCTAACTATCAGGAAATTTCTCCCTAGTTCTAGGTTGTGTGAGGTCAGCTCCCCCAGAGAAGGAAATATTAAAAGGGCAGAATATTATATTCCCTCAAAGGATCTTAAAGAGGCAGAAAAGCATGCCCAGTTTTTCTTCATAGCCCCAAGTCTCCCTCCCCCAAGCAGAAACCAGCTCTGTAGAAATGCAGATGTAATAATCCATTCAGGAAGGTTGGAGCCCTCCAGCTAGAAGCTTAAAATCTACATATCCCACCCAAACTCTAAGACAGGAAATGTAATAGGATTAACCCACAGATGCCAAAGGGGCACACTCAGACTCAGGTCAAAGTACATGACACAGGAAATACAAAGCCTCGAACAGGAAACAACCTCAAGAGCCCCATAGGGTATAAAAACCCACTCCCTACATGTGCTCTCTCTCTTTTCTTCCAGAGCCATCTTTCTGTCTGGCTCTCCTCTTCAATAAACTGCAACTTTCTTCCTAAAGCAGTCGCCATATTGTTTATTCCCCGCTTGGACTGAACCCTGATGAAGACTTTTCCTTCAACAGTTGCTTGTCTCCTTGATTTTTGCATAAAAAAGACTGGGCAACAGCGGCAATGTGTTAATTTTTCCTGTTTTTTCCCCCTCCCCCATCTGACACACCAGTCCATGCTCAGCACAGGGAGGATATTTAAATGATAAGTAAGCATTATCTTAGTGCCACTATAATTACAGAAGGACCATCCCAGAAAAATTTGGCAGGCATATTTCAAGCGTCAAGTAGACCTCTGCAACAACGGTGTTCTCACTCCGTTCCTCTGATGTCCTTAAATCTGGATTTTCATTCTTAATAGCTTTTACCATTTGGAAATATATGTTAGCTGGGTACTTGTTTTCTGTACAAGTAGACCTCGACTTAAAATCGTCCGTTTAGTGACTGTTTGAAGTTACAAGAACCTTGGAAAAATTTCCTCACTTTTACGACCGTTGCAGCATTTCCCTATGGTCATGTGATCAAAATTCAGTCCTTGGAAAGCCGACATATGATAGCTGGGGTGTCCCAGGGTCATGTGATTGCCAGCCTAGCTGGTTATCAACAAACATTCAGTGGGGGAACCCGGATTTGCTTAATGACTGTGTGATTCTTTATAAGAGAAGCCGTTTGGGGAGTTTCTGTAAGTTGAACATAATAATGCACTGTTAACAGAGGACCTTGAAGTTTAATATATTTTTGGGGTTAACAGCAGCTTTTTACAATGAACAGGTTTTGGATTGATTTGCCGGATAAATAATAAGTTTGTACATTTGAGATATTTGTTAAGACAATGTGATGTAAATTATTAATATAGCAAGTATAGAGAAAAATATATAACCATTTGAAGACCTGCAATGCAAGGCAGCGAGCCTATTACTTATATGTAAGGGTGTAGGTCTATATATGTTGTATATAGTATGTTTAAATGTGTGTTATGTATGTGTATACTTTGAGAGCAAGCAGCTAAATTTCATTTTTATGTGCCATTGTGCCCAGAGTATAAAATAACAATAAAGACTCTCTCTCTCTCTCTCTCTCTCTCTCTCTCTCTCTCTCTCTCTCTCTCTCTCTCTCTCTCCCATCTATCTATCTATCTATCTATCTATCTATCTATCTATCTATCTATCTATCTATCTATCTATCCATCCATCCATCCATCCATCCATCCATCCATCCATCCATCCATCCATCCATTTATCCATCCATCCATCCATCCATCCATCCATCCATCCATCCATCCATCCATCCATCCATCTATTAGATTGGTGTAAGATACAAGTATCAGCATGGGTAGGGCAGGGGTAGGCAACCTTGGCTCTTTTATGACTCGTGGACTTCAACTCCCAGAATTCCTGAGCCAGCCATGCTGAGGGGAAAGGGAGAGTTTCCAAGCTGAGCCATGCTGGCTCAGGAATTCTGGGAGTTGAAGTCCACGAGTCATAAAAGAGCCAAGGTTGCCTACCCCTGAGCTAGGGTATAAGTTGTATGCTTATTGTTAATTTTACATTTGTTGAATACACTTTTTTTCCCTTTTCCTTTTTCTGAGTCCTGTTTGCAATTCTTGTTCTGTTGTTTTTCTTTAGTCTGCATTTATCTTTTATTTTTGGAAAAGTAAAAGAAACATTAAAAATAACTGTGCGATTCAGTTAACAACTGCAGTGATTCTCTTAAGAACTGTGACAGAAAAAGTTGTAAAGTCAGGTATGACTTACTCAACAACTGCCTTGCTTAGCAATGGAAATTCTGATCCCTATTGTTGTCATAAGTCGAGGATGACCTGCACTCCCCAGAAATTACAGGGATAGTCCTCGACTTACGAACACAATTGAGCCCAAACTTTCTGTTGCTAAATAAGATGTTTGTTAAGTGGGATTTGCCCATTTTATGATTTTTCTTGCAAAAGTTGGCTTGAAACTCAACATCAAGAAAACCAAGATCATGGCATCCGGCCCTCTCAATTCCTGGCAAATAGATGGGGAAAAAATGGAGGTAGTGACAGATTTTATCTTCCTGGGCTCCAAGATCACCACAGATAGGGACTGCAGCCAAGAAATTAAAAGACGCTTGCTCCTGGGGAGGAAAGCCATGGCAAATCTAGACAGCATACTAAAAAGCAGAGACATCACCCTGCCAACAAAAGTGCGTATAGTCAAGGCCATGGTTTTCCCAGTTGCAATATATGGCTGTGAAAGTTGGACCATAAGAAAGGCTGAGTGCCAAAGAATTGAGGCCTTTAAACTATGGTTTTGGAGAAGACTCCTGCGGGTCCCTTGGACTGCAAGGCGATCCAACTGGTCAGTCCTAGAGGAGATCAACCCCAACTGCTCTTTAGAAGGCCAGATCCTGAAGTTGAAACTCAAATACTTTGGCCCCCTAATGAGAAGGAAGGACTCACTGGAGAAGAGCCTGATGCTGGGAAAGATGGAGGGCAATAGAAGAAGGGGACAACAGAGAATGAGGTGGCTGGATGGAGTCACTGAAGCAGTAGGCGTGAGCTCCAATGGACTCCAGAAGATGGTAGAGGACAGGAAGGCCTTGAGGAACGTTATCCATGGGGTCACGATGGGTCGGACACGACTTCGCAACTAACAACAACAATGACTTTTCTTGCCACAATTGTTAAGTGAATCACTGCAGTTGTTAATTTAGTAACACGGTTGTTAAGTGAATTTGGCTTCCTCATTGCTTGTCTTAAGGTTACAAAAGGTGATCACATGACCCTGGGGCACCGCAACCATCACAAATATGAGCCAGTTGCCAACTGTCCAAATTTTGACCCTGGGACCACGGAGTTGCTACAATAGTCATAAATGTGAAAAATGGTCATAAGTCACTTTTTCCAGTGCCATTGTAACTTTGAACGATTATAAAATGAGCTGTTGTAAGTCGAGGACTACCTGTAGTGCAATGGGGTGCTTATAGACATTCATCAATGGTTGTTAATATTTAAGATGAGCTCAGCTGATTGAACCAAAGTCAGGATCAGAGAGTGAGTGTATGGATCCTCCTGGAGAGCTCTAAAAGATGGCGTCTGCAGGCAGAACTCCATGACAGACAGTCCTCAACTTACAGCCATTCATTCAGTGACTTTTCAAAGGTACAATGGCACTGGAAAAAGGGATTTTTCACTGTTTTTCACACTTAAAACCATTGCAGCATCTTCAGGGTCAGGTGATCAAAATTCGGACCGCTTGGCAACTGACTAATATTTATGATGGTTGCAGCGTCCCGGAGTCATGTCATCCCCTTTGGCGACCTTCTGACAAGCAAAATCAAGGGGGAAGCCAGAGTCACTTTACAACCGTGCTCCTAACTTAAAAACTGCGGGGATTCACTTAACAACAGCGGCAAGAGAGGTTGTAAAATGGGGCAACACTCACTTAACAACTGTCTCTATTAGCAAGAGAAATGTTGGACTCAGTTGTGGCCATACAGTGAGGGCTACATGTATCATTCCTATAATAATAATAATAATAATAATAATAATAATAATAATAATAATAATAATAATAATAATAATAATAATAATAATAATAATAATAATAATAATAATAATAATAATAATAATAATAATAATAATAATAATAATAATAATAATAAAGTTGGAAGGGACCTTGGAGGTCATCAAGTCCAACCCCCTGCTCAGGCAGGCAGGAAACCCTACACCATTTTGGACAAATGGCTGTCCAGTTTCTTTTAAAAAACTTCCAGTGTTGGAGCATTCACCGCTTCTGGAGGCAGGTTGTTCCACTGATTAATTGTTCTAAGTGTCAGGAAGTTTCTCCTTAGTTCTAGGTTGCTTCTCTCCTTGATTAGTTTCCACCCGTTGCTTCTTGTCCTGCCTTCAGGCGCTTTGGAGAATAGCTTGACTCCCTCTTTTTCGTGGCAGCCCCTGAGATATTGGAACACTGCTATCATGTCCCCCCTCATCCTTCTCTTCATTAAACTAGACACACCCAATTCCAGCAGCCGTTCCTTATATGTTTTAGCCTCCAGTCCCCTGATCATCTTTGTTGCTCTTCTCTGCACTCTTTCTAGAGTCTCAGCATCTTTTTTACATCGCGGTGACCAAAACTGGATGCAGTATTCCAAGTGTGGCCTTACCAAGGCATTGTAAAGTGGTATTAACACTTCACGTGATCTTGATTCTATCCCTCTGTTAATGCAGCCTAGCACTGTGTTGGCCTTTTTGGCAGCTGCAGCACACGGCTGGCTCATAAAAAGCCAACACAGTGCTAGGCTGCATTAACAGAGGGATAGAATCAAGATCTTCTTGCACAAAACTCAGCCTGCCCTGGGAGTTTATGGTGAGAGAAATGGGTCAGCCTATTGCGAAACTGCAGGCAGCCTGTGTTCTTGTGCAGCCTTTGTGACTCTTGCACAACAGTTTTCCCTCCTGGAGGAGACCCTGGTTGACCTCTGCTGAACTTCAGGCGACTTCTCGTTGGGAGGCACGGCAGGGACCATCTGTCTTCTGCTCTGTTTGGCCAATGAGTCAATTGGTGTGTTTTTCTCCGAAAGTCTTCAACCTTGACTCACATCTCTGGTTGACTCTCCAAAGCTTTCCTGCTGCTCTCATTTCTGCGAAATTTCAACCACCCCGTGCAACATTGGCAGCCGGTGTGCAGAGCTGGGAGTGATCTCAGCAGTTGCCTTCAGCTGCCAGCCCAAATCCATCGTGCTCCTTACAGTAAATCAGACCCTTGGCTAGCCAGCATGAGAAAATATCAGTTCCTGAAGAATGACTGAAGGTCCCTTCAGAAGTTCTGGGTGCTCCATCACTGGAGGTTTTGAAGAAGAGATTGGACAACCACTGTTTTTTTTTTTTGAAATGGCACAGGTAGTCCTCCACTTATGATTACAGTTGAGACCAACGTTTCTATTGCTAAGGGAGGCATTTGTTAAGTGAGTTTTGCCCTGTTTTCTCGTCACAGTTGTTAAGTGAATCACTACAGTTGTTAAGTGAGTAACATATTTGTTAAGTGAATCTGGCTTCCCCCTTGACTTTTGCTTGTTAGGAGGTCGCAAAAGGGGATCACGTGACCCCGGGACAACGCGAACATCATAAATACAAGCCAGTTGTTAAGCATCTAACTTTGGATCACGTGACCATGGAGATGCTGCAATGTAAGTCATAAGTGTGAAAAAGGGTCATAAATCACTTTTTTCAGTGTTGTTGTAACTTTGAATGGTCACTAAACAAACGGCTATAAGTCAAGGACTACCTGTGCAAGATCTCTGGCTTGAACAGAAGGTTGGACTAGAAAACCTCCAAGGTCTCTTTTAACTCTGTTATTCTGTTTCCCCAAGAGGAAAGGCTCCTACATTATCACACTATGAACCACTTCCTTCAATTGGGTATGTCTAGTTTAACAAAGAGAAGGACGAGGGGGGGACAGGATAGCAGTATTCCAATATCTCAGGGGCTGCCACAAAGAAGAGGGAGTCAAGCTATTCTCCAAAGCGCCTGAAGGCAGGACAAGAAGCAACGGATGGAAACTAATCAAGGAGAGAAGCAACCTAAAACTAAGGAGAAACTTCCTGACAGTTAGAACAATTAACCAGTGGAACAACCTGCCTCCAGAAGCGGTGAATGCGCCAACACTGGAAGTTTTTAAGAAGAGACTGGACAGCCATTTGTCCGAAATGGTATAGGGTTTCCTGCCTGAGCAGGGGGTTGGACTAGATGACCTTCAAGGTCCCTTCCAACTTTACTATTATTATTATTATTATTATTATTATTATTATTATTATTATTATTATTATTATTATTATTATTATTATTATTATTATTATTATGATCAGCTGTCACAATCTCTAAAGCGGCTGATTAAAATCTAATAAGTGAAATGAATGAGTGAAATTTGGGCCAAGACTCAGACGTTCCTGTGAAGAGAACACACCAAGCTGACATCCAGCTTTCTCTCTAGGAAAGACCTACACCCCAGGAGATAGGAGACACGATGAAACAGTTATATAATAATAATAGTAAAGTTGGAAGGGACCTTGGAGGTCATCTAGTCCAACCCCCTGCTCAGGCAGGAAACCCTGTACCATTTCGGACAAATGGCTGTCCAGTCTCCTCTTTAAAACTTCCAGTGTTGGAGCATTCACCGCTTCTGGAGGCAGCTTGTTCCACTGGTTAATTGTTCTAACTGTCAGTTGATCCTGGCAACTGAAAAATGGAGCGATCATATACTGCAGGCATGTCAAACATGCGACGTCACGTGACCTCATGCGACGAATTGCAACTTCCCCCCCATTGCCATCAATGGGGTGGGCGCGGTTTCGGCGTGACGCATCCGGCCCGCAGGCCGGCAGTTTGACCTGCCTGATACATTGCATGAAGTTGTTATGTTTAAGAAAAAAAGTCACATGCTGGGTTGGATTTAGAGAATTTATGCTAATCCCTTTCTGAGGATTGGTTAACCACATTCTGAGACATCCATTCTTGTTGTTTTTTCCCTGGGTCACAACTTAATTTGTTGCGTGCGTGTACATGTGTGTATGTTTCTGCTCTTCCCGCATATTCTGGGTGTGTAAAGCACACCATGAGTTGCATGCAGTTTGTTCTGAGGTTCCGCCCACCTGTTCCTCCCATTAATTTCATTTAATTTTTGGAAGTTCCTTTTATGGAACCAGCCCCCTTTTTGAACCTGATCTTTCTCTCACCAGCTTTTCCCACAATACCAAATTTGGTTTCTCTCTGCTCAGCTTTCATAGAGTTCATCCTGGATGGACAGAGTCCCAACTTCCT
>NW_015393367.1:10585-14717 GCF_001527695.2 Protobothrops mucrosquamatus | reverse complement strand
ATCTTGGTCCTGCCATTTTTTTTATCCTGGCTTCACCCAGTTCTTGGAATGAACACCAGACAAATGAGGGCTTCAGCCTTTCATATTTTCCTACAGATATCTGCTATATTTTATAGAAATATATCATAATATAACTGTTAGCTGTTAAGGTGACATGAAATTCATTTGCAGTTTTTTGCACTAAATATTGCAAACTGATATAAGATTTTACCTGTATGAAAAAGAACTGAAATAAAGTAATCAAACGAAGTAATTATACAAATAGCATAAATTTTGTGTGCTGTGCTGCTGATGGGATGTTATCTATCTATTACTAATTCTGTAAACAAAGGCACATCATTGTTGTTCTTTATAGCTGCTATATTCAAAAATTAGAAGTGTATATGTACACTAGTGTATTAGATTTTCCACAAAAGAATTAAGTACCTTATAAAAAAAATCCAGAACATAGCAAATGCTCCAGCAACCTGACTAAATGTGATTTTCTTTGTTTCTTTCTTTTATATACACAGGTAGTTGTTCCGTAAATTTTTACTTGACAATAAGTAAATGTTAATTTGAACAGAAAGCACTTGACAAACTTCATGTTACGTAGATTTTATTTCTATTTACCCTTTTTAGCCGCTGTTTGTAATTCTAGTAGGGAGTGTTTTATTTCTGATGTAAACTTGAGTTCACCTTTTGTTTCAAGACATATGTAGGAAGAGGAGAGCACAGCAATTATTTGATAAAGCACTCTGCCAATCTTTTTTGGTTAATAGTTATATATTGGGAAAATATCATAGGTACGCTCAATGCAAAATGACTCAAACAGCGATATAATCAATTATACAGCATGAATTCATTGAAAGCTACCTGCCACACTAGGTCAGCCATTTCATAGGACATTCCTATTTGTGCTACTCTTGAACTTTTTCAGAGTATAGGTAATCCTCGACTTACAACAGTTCATTTAGTGACCATTCAAAGTTACAACAGCACTGAAAAAAAGTTGCAGAATTCCCTTGGTCACGTGATCAAAATTCAAACACTTGGCCACTGACTCATATTTGTGACGGTCGCAGTGTCCTGGAGTCTTGTGATCACCTTTTGCAGCCTTCTAACAAGCAAAGTCAATGGGGAAGCCAGATTCACTTAACCATGTTACTAATTTAATAACTGTCGTGATTCACTTGACAACTGTGGCAAGAAAGGTCGTAAAATGGGGCAAAATTCATTTAACAACTGTCTTGCTTAGCAACAGAAATTTTGGGCTCAACTGTGGTCAGAAGTCAAGGACTATCTGTATAAGGGACATGTACAAGCAAAGCATTGGACTGTAGAAATCCAATATTTATTTCCTAATTATTTTTATTAGATCCATTTGATGACTTGAAACATTCCTTCAAAAATGAAGAGGATGCTATTGTTTTGCTTTCCAGTATTCCAATTTTTTTAATGTTAACATTTTTATTATTTAAAACTGGTTTTTCAGTTGTGCACCTCAGATTTAGAAACACTTGCAAAACAACATTTGATTACTAACATTAGGAGAAATTCCATGCAGTGTTTCTAAAGCTAAAGTGGAATGCTTTAATAGATGTCAAGGAAGCTTTGTTTAATAGCTTTATACGTTGCATTTTTTAAAAATACATTCCTAGATTTCCTTATCCTTATAATTGTTCATGATTAGAGTGGCCTTGGTTAAATGTAGGGTTATTGAGACCAAGCCAGTTTGTCTGGAGGCTTCATTCTATATACTAAAAATTGATTGTTCTCGATTCCATTTTGTATCAGAATTCCACAGTTCATTTATTTTGATTGCAACATTAAATCGTATGAATAAAAGTATGACTTTTTGTTCTTTCTTTTTGCTGTGAATATGTATCTTTAGGCAAGATACATTATTTGAATGAACAAATAAAATTTTATTTGAGGATATGTGAAAATAATCAAATTCAGTCTGAGAAAACAACAATATCTCAGTATTTAAGTGAATTACTAACTTCTGTTGTCAGATTTGAACATAGCAAACTTTTGCACCTTGGACAGCAAATTCAGCAATTTAAAGTTATTTTAAGGTGCTTATCTTTCAAGAAAAATTCTAAATACTATTGTCTGAACAGCCAGACAGGATATCTATTAAAGATTGAATTAGTTGAGAGCACAATTCATTGTAAAAATCTACTTCTCAGAAACAAAGCAAACTCCACTGTAATTTCCCCAATATTATATAAACAGGATTGCTTTTTTAATATATGCAAATGACAAAACACCATTTCACTGCTCATTAATTGCATGTTTCTAAGGCTAAACTGGAGCTTCTTGATCTAATCTCAAGCGTGTGAGTCAAATTAATCTAATAACGTTAGACTATCATGAAAGAGAAAAACTGTTTCATAATATCAGGTTACCACCAAAGAGGATTATCTTGTTTAACTTTCCCAGGAGTTTGTATAAGATGGGCAGATTCTGTAAGAAGAGATTATCTTAAAAGTAGCAAGAAGCCAATTCATGTTGAGCTTTATAGGTTAATACCACATTTCTGAACAGCAATTAAATCATATTTTTGATGCCTTGTTCGTTTTTGTGCAAGATTTTGTTTTGGTTAAAATAGAAATCACACATCAAATCTTAAAGGCCAAAAGAAAGAAAAGAATAAAACAGGTAAAAATTAAAAGATATAAAGAGTTAAAAAGAAAGATAATTAGTATAATATTTTAGAACCAAGGAGATTTACAATAGAAGTAAACTTACTTATTTATATCCGCCTTTTTTATTTTCTAATAAATAACTCAAGGTGGCGAACATACCTAATATTCCTTTCTCCTCCTATTTTCCTCACAACAATCCTGTTGGATGTTAGATGAGTTGGGTTGAGAGAGAGTGACTGGCCTAAAATCTCCCAGCTGTTTTTCATGCCTAAGACAGGATTAGAACTTCAGGTTTCTAGCCTAGTACCCTAACCTATGTATGTTTCAAGAATGTTCATATGCTTTGTAAATAAATATTCTCATTACTGTACAGTACATTCTTGTCCTTAAAATTTGAGTTCAGGGATTGATACAAGAATATTTGTTATAAATTACCTGTTTGCTTCTATCTAAGGTTGTTTTATTATAGACTTTTACTGACTCATTTTGAATACTTAAAATAAGAATTATCCTTATATGTATAGAATCAAATGAAATTTGCAAGTATTGCAACCCCATTAATGGGGTCATTTAGAAAGCTTCAGAGGAGCAGGTTCAGAGGCATTTGATTCAAAATTATATTTATAGTTTTGAACAGTGCTTTTTTTCTTAAAAAAAAAAAAAAGGTGCCGGAACTCACACACGTTATACAACCCGCCTTGCCTACCCTACAAGGTTCCATCCAAAAAAGGTGCCAGAATTCCATTCTGGGCGTTCTATGAGAAAAAAAGCCCTGGGTTTGAAGTTTCTAGAAAGGATGTCTTGTCCCTTTTACATTTTTTTTTTCTGATCAAATGTTATATAAATGATTTGACCCCTGTTTTTTTAAAAAATAAAACTAAATGAAGCAAATTTGTGTATGAAAATTCTTCTCATTCGAGACATGACAAAAAGAGTAACTGATTTCTTCCTGCTTCTACCTTGCATTTTTCCTTCAATTTATATGAACATAACAATGCTAGACTAATCAACAGAGAAGTTGAAAAATAATTTAGAGTTTCTTTATTTTGTGCTCAAAATCGTTAAAAGTATGTGAAACTTGCATATTGCACTTTAGTAAAAGGCAGACTTGATCAGAATTTACCAGACAATCACTCAATGTATATTTTACTTCAAAATCCTTTTACAATGCATGGTAGATACAACATAGGTGAATAAAAACTGCTGGAGTTGTGTGATTTGAGAGCCTTAGTAAAACCCTCGACTGTTACTAGATTCTAATATTGTCATCCATATGCATTCATCCCATTAAAAATTTAGATTTTCAAAATGTTGTGAAGAGCTGTGAAATTCTACATGAAAAAATCTTTATATCTCCCTGCAAGTACTGTGGAATCCTATATCAAAGATCTTTATTTAACCTTTCCACTTCTGTTCACCTGTAAAGTTCAATTTACACTCTTCAAAGAATTAATCTGGATGGAGATTCTTTGTTTCATATTTATATACAGTACATCTAA
>NW_015393367.1:7646-10572 GCF_001527695.2 Protobothrops mucrosquamatus | reverse complement strand
TTTTCAAAATGTTGTGAAGAGCTGTGAAATTCTACATGAAAAAATCTTTATATCTCCCTGCAAGTACTGTGGAATCCTATATCAAAGATCTTTATTTAACCTTTCCACTTCTGTTCACCTGTAAAGTTCAATTTACACTCTTCAAAGAATTAATCTGGATGGAGATTCTTTGTTTCATATTTATATACAGTACATCTAATGTAGAGCTATTGCTATTTTTTTCTTAACCTGCTTTTATATTTTTTATTTGCCAAGTTTCGGCACGGCTTGCCCCCTCTTTCTCTCCTCTAAAACTGATTCTGCTTTTCTGCTGTCCATTCATATTCTTTTATCTTTCCCTTTTGGCTGCATGGAGACTCTCTGCTGTACAAGTGTAAGTATTTTTTTTTTTAAGTTCTGCTGTTTCTAGCCTACTTTCCTTTCTTGCTCCATTTGCTTTTCAGCTGTCTTACAAAACTCTTGGGAACATACACTGTGCCTTTACAGGGAGAAATAAGCAGCTATTTGGAACAAAGTTCAATTTTACAGGAAGTTTTAGCTAGCTTGATGTGTAGTGAATTTAAAACGTACTTCACAAGGCAGAAGTCTACAGCCAAGCAAAATATTCACATAAAACTGTTTAACATAGATTAAGTTTTTATTACTATTCATATCTGTTTAATGAAATGAAAGTTTTAAAGAATCAGAAAGTATTATTTCCTGTCACTGTATGATCATGTACTTTCAGTTACATAGAATTATTTGTGCTTGGCATGCTATATTTGCTCCTTGGAAGAGAGGAAAGAAAAACGGATTGCATCTGACCAGAATGAAAATCCATTCAGCAAGTTTGAAAGGCTCCTGGAACTGGGCACAAGAGGCAGCAGAAACAGAGAGTGTACTGTATTTAATTGGTTTTGCAGTAACTTCAGCTCTAATTATGCTAAGCAGTGGCATATAAGATGTTCCCTAAAACCAAAACTGATACTCAGTTTTAAAATATAAATTACAGTTCATTTATAAGAGTCATAACAGAAAAATATTTATTTTGATAAATATAAGTAAATTATTTTATTTAGAAATAAAATGGAAAAGGAAAAACGTGTTTATTTTTTCACTGAAGTAGCCATGATAACTGAAACCTTTGGTTTTCAGTGTTTGTCATTTTTGCATTTGATCCTCATATATTGTTTTACTTTTTCTTCTTATAAAACGTTTACTGTTAATCCACACTTATATGCTCTTTCTGAGATTACACACAATCAAGCTGTCACCATAGTTTGATATCTTGATGGTTATCTCATTGAATAATAGAAGACATACTGGATTCTTTTCCCAGTATTATTGAAAGTCTATAATTATGCCTTTTTAAGTGAATTTTTTCCATGTTCCATCAATGAGGCTTTTATAATTGTGCTTTTGAAGGCTAATAAACTTCCCCTGACTGTGCAAGCTGTTGTCTGATTTGTTAAATCTTGATGCGTAAATATTGACAATCATCCTGACACAGATTACAATGCTAAGTCCAATTATCTATTTAATCATATTGTACAACAGTTCAGACATTTGTAATAATTTTAATTGTTATTTGAATTCTTTTAAATACCTGTTTCAAAGATCATTTTTTTCACCCGTGGATGTATAAATATCAAATTTCTCTGAATAAATCCAGATAAATTATAACAAATACATAGCTAAAAATCTGTTGAGTTATAGGAAATGATAAATTCTGCAAAAATTCTTTTTCACATTTGAGGGATACCCAAGGAATATTTTCAAAGTGTCGGCAATTAGTCTCACTACTTTGGAAGTATAAAATAATCTAGCAATATTTATTCATATGATATAGGTTTGTTCTCCTATTGTTCTGGTTTGGGTTGATATCCATCACTTTGTTATCATGCTGTGTTACAAAAAATATGTGTAATTAATGTGAGAATGTACTATTTATATATTCCAAAACCCGTAAATATATCACCATAGGAAGAATTATGAATTTATCAAGCAGGGTAGGAACATAACATTTTTTATGTCATAAAGGCAGTGCAGCCCCAGTTTTACAATGTTTATATGTGTTCCCTTTTCTTATGAACTAGATAAAGACCATTACTTGTCAGTGTTTGAAAGACAGAGTAAAACCTGCTCTATAATCTTGGCATTTCAGTTTGTATTTGCTTTCTGTTCTAAACTGATGCTATAATAATGTAATGGAAAGATTATCAATATTATTTCTTGTGTTCCAGACTTAATGATGTGTTTAGAAATTTGGCTATATGATTCTCAACATGCAATATTTTTTTCTTGTTTCCTTTTTCTTGATTGCTTTTCCTCTTCCTGCCCCTGTTTTCTATATTAGATCAGTAAATGAACATTAAAATGCATTTCACTTATGCAGATATTTTAGAAGATGACAACTTAGATAATCAGATTGATTACTTAGATTAGGGGTCCCCAACCCCCGGGCTGTGGCCCACTAGCAGGCCCCAGCCAGTTCAGAACCAGGCTGTTCAAGCAGCAGGTGAGCTCATGTGTGCGCGCAGCTCCACGTGTGTGAGTGGTGGGCTCTCACACACGCAGCTCCATTTGTGCTCACACACAGCACATGAGCCTGCGCAAGTGTATGAGCCTGCACAAGTGTAGCTACGCCCATAAGCACACACACCTGCCACTCACATAGAACCTTCCCCTCTCCCCCTCCCCCGGGCCACCAAGCCAGAAAGGTTAGGGACTGCTAACCTAGATGATAATATATTATTATTATTATTATTATTTATTGAATTTATATCCCGCCCTTCTCCTTGCGGACTCAGGGCGGCTGACAATCAATTAAAAATACACCAATAACAATTACAAAATTAAAATTAGTTAAAAAGAAATATTTAAATGTTGTCTAATTAAAATATGATTAAAACCCCTCTAAAAATTGCCCTAGGCCAGTCCCGCTTGT
>NW_015393367.1:0-7549 GCF_001527695.2 Protobothrops mucrosquamatus | reverse complement strand
CCCTGGTCACGGCCGCCAACTGGTCATCCAGTGTCAGCCGTGAATCCAGGAGGACACCCAGATTGCGCACCCTATCCGAGGGGGCCAAAGTTTCGCCCCCTATAGTCAGCGATGGAACCAGCTGACTATGCCGAGGCGCCGGTAGCCACAGCCACTCGGTCTTGGAAGGGTTGAGCCTGAGTCTGTTCCTCCCCATCCATCAAATATAGGTAATCAGATTGACTCTGCTATGGTGAAAAGTCACAATACCTGAAGCTTTGAAGCCCATTAGAAAGCATGACCAAGATACCCATTTTGTAGAAATGTAGATAAGGAAATTCACAATGATCAAAGAAATAAATTACATATGCATGTTTTACTATTTCTATCCTTTTTTGTGATTTATTGTAATTTTGTTTTGCTAAATATATTCATTTTCTACGCTAAAGTGTATATCATGAATTGGGAAGTGTAAGGGGCAAGACTCAAGTGAGTTTTATGGATAGTATAAAGAGAGCATGCAAGTGGAAAACAGTTTGGTGAAAGGAGAAAGTGTTCCAAGAAGTACATTTTCTTACTATATGCCTACTACTATTTTCACTTTTATCACCAAACTTTTCTTGAGTGGCGTGGTGGCCTAGAGGTGAAGATTCTCACTTCCCATTCAGAAGGTTGAGAATTCAATCCTAGGCAGTAGCAGATGTTTTTCTATCAGGGTGCAAAGAGAAAATATCTGCTGCGAACTCCGCATAGGCATCAGGAAGGGCATCCGGCCAGTAAGTGCTTAGTTCCACTCGGTTACCCAGACCCCACCCCAAAGCTAGGGATTGCACAGTTGTAAAAAGAAAAAAAATACCAATCCTTTCTCACCATATCACTACATTTAGTAATTTCTGTTTACTTACCAAAAACTGGCAGCCATTGAATGAGAAACTTCCATGGGTATTCCTGAAGCTCTAAACTCACAAACTGACCACCTTTGGTGCGCTTGATACACCAGGATAAGGAAAATATTCAGAGTCTTTAATTGAACTAGAATGAATTAATGTCCACTTTAATTTTTATTTTGCTCAAATAAAAATTACAGTTATCTCTCGAAAGATTGTGGCTGGCTTTCTTTCTTAAAATTAGCTGTTCTTTGCTATGTTACCTCTGTATTTCTCCAGTTTAGTGAAATGTATTCCTATCTTGTAGTACTATATGCAGTTGTTTCTCCATCTTGCTTTTAGATCATTGGCTATGGTTAGGAAAAGTGGAAAGATGCATAGCATTATATTGTTATGATTTAGATAGTTTTTTATTCCATGTATTCCTCTCTTCTGTTATTCTTCCCTCCAGTACATGGAATAAAAAAATTATTCCATGTACTGGAGGGAAGAATAACAGAAGAGAGGCCCTAAGGCAACTGGCACTTTAAATCTGCCAAAAGAATTAGTCACCTCTGTGACCAAAACAGTTCAGGATTCTTCCTAAAAGACCAATTATGGGCAACCGTTAAAAAGATTGCCCAGGACATCACAATAACTATGGCTTGCTGAAGTTGATTTCTACATTATTTTTATTATTTATTATTTCACTCTATCTTACCATATACCTTTTAAGTTTTATACAGGTAGTCCTCAACTTATGACCACAATTGAGCCAAAATGTATGTTGCTAAGTGAGAAATTTGTTAAGTTAGTTTTGCCCCATTTTACAACTTTTCTTGCCACATTTGTTAAGTGAATTACTGTAGTTGTTAAATTAGTAACATGGTTGTTAAGTAAATCTGGTTTCCCCATTGCTTGTCAGAAGGTTGCAAAAGGGGATTACCTAACCCCAGGACACTCCAACCATCATAAATATGAGTCAGTTGCCAAGCACCTGAATTTTGATCATGTGACCATGGGGATGATACAATAATCATAAATGTAAAAATGGTCATAAATCATTTTTTTCAGTGCTGTTGTAACTTCAAACAGTCACTAAACGAACTCTTGTAAGTCGAGGACTACCTGTACTTGGGTTTTCATTGGTTTGGGAAAAGGAAGGAAGACAGGCATGCCTCACTGACAGAAATAAAAAAAATGTAAATGTTTGTTTGAATAAATAAATACCCTCAAACTACGCATAGTATTTTTTAAATGCTGGTCTTAAAATTTGCAAAAAAACATGATATGCAGTGCTGGATATTTTATTTGTATTAAATGTAGTTTGCTAAAATTATATCTCAAATGTATACTGTTTCAAATCATTTCTTTCATCTTTATCATAGTAGCCTGAACTATTCAATTAAGGCAGGGGTGTCAAACTCGCAATGTCACGTGACATGTCACGACTTTTCCCCATTGCCGGAGCTGGGGTGGGCGCAGTTTCGGCATGATGCATCCAGCCCACGGGCCGGCAGTTTGACACCCCTGAATTAAGGTATGCCTCACAAATAATATTTTGGATTAGGTCTATCTGTATCCCCATTTTCAAAATTAGAAAATACAAAAACTTTATGGTATTATAGAGGGACTTCATTAACATAGTTATAAAGCTTTATTATAATTGGGTAGTAATGTATTATCTACTTATTTGTTAAATATCTTTTGCAACCAATTTCACTGAATTTCACTTAAAAAAATAAGCGCAGAAAAAAAGAAAAAAGGGGTCCATTGTTCAAAAATAGTCTTCAATACGGTGAATGTTAAAATATTTTGCTCCATTCTGTATTAGCAAGTCAAACTGAAGTGGTTCTCCTTTAATTGTAATCTTTAGCTTCTTCTAGTTTCCTCTAGTGTCCAACCTTCAAAGCCCTATCCTGTCATGTTTTTTAAAAAATAGTTCAAAATAAAAGTATTTTCCCATGAGAAGGATTCTTACAATTAATTCCAAAACCTTATTTCAAATATGTCTGAGCCATTAGTCCACTTGTAACTTCCTAAAATAAAAAAAACCACCTTTTTGCTGTTTATTCTATAAAAATTGTTTTAAATCATTCAAATTGCTTGTTAACTGTAATTAAAATTTATTTTACTAACAATTGAAGGAAACTCTCCTTGTGCTGTTGCTGTAAAACTGGTCAATCCAAAAATTGCCAATAGCTGAAAAGCAGTTAACAAGCAATTTCCAAACGTGATTAGGAAAAGACGTACGTGAACACATACTTCCCCGTATCCTTAAAAGTGTCAGCAAGATCACTTTTCTCTCACCTGCCAGAACTCTGGAGACTGCTGTCTTGCAGTCTCCTTGAGAAGAGCAACTGTAAAGAGAACTTTTGGGTGATCTCAGCTTCTCTCCTTTTCCGGAAAAGGGTTACAAAGAGCTGGCTCTTCATTGTGCTGTGGTTGTCAACTCCGTTGTTAGCTTTTAGTGGAGCCATCTTCAATTTGCTATTTCTTTTCAGAAGTCCCAGATTTTCTCAAAATAATACTGTGCGAATTTATGGCGGAGATTATGTTGCATTTTAATATCTCAGAAGTGTGACTTCGGTTATTCAATATAGGCACAATATCAACAAACAAAAAGCATAGCCGAAGGGTAACCTGATTATTTAGCATAGCATTTCTGTTTTCTTTTTTTAAAATAAGGATGCTGTAAGATTTTCTTCACTCTTAAAAAAAATTCAGTAAAGATGCAGGACTTTGGTAATGCTCATTTTTTAACCACATTAATAAACAAAATAGAACGTTGCATTTCCCTTTGAAATTTACCGTCAAGCTTGGACTATTTCCAATACTACAATCAATATAAATATTAATTATTGACAGCTTACTTAACAGCTTACTTGATTTGTGATCCAAATGCTACTTTTCCTCAATCTTTCATGGCTGTTTTGATCATTGCAGTACAACAGTTAATTTAACTATTACCACTTATATCCCAAAAGGCAATTATATTATCTTTCCATTTTATCTATAGATGACTCCCAAATCTAAAAGGAAGAGTATCCACAGTCGAATGTTAAGGCCCGTATCCAGAGCTTTTGGTAAGCTTTATTTTTTGGGAGTGATGTTTTTTTCTCAATGATTTATAAGACTATCACTACGACTCAACCTGGGAAAATGAAAAACATCCCCGAACAAGCCACTTTCATACTGTTATTAAGAAGACTACTTAGGCAGATCAAAGCAATCTTTCATAAGTTGAACTTGACTTGAAAGAGTCTTTACAAAAAAGCTATGACTGGAAAGAGAACTATAACCCTAATATGTTTTAAATATTTTCTTTAGAGATGGAGTTTGACCTTGACAAAGCATTAGAAGAAGTTCCTATTCATATAGAGGACCTACCTTTCCATTCCGGGAGGTTTGACAAACGGACTTCTGGGTTCATTTCAGAACTACCTTCGGAGGAAGGGAAAAAGCTAGAGCATTTTACTAAACTTAGGCCTAAAAGGAATAAAAAACAACAGCCAACACAATCTGCCGTGAGTTAATCTGTTACTTAAGAAATTATACTTCATATGAATGTAAAGATTGTTCACGTCTCAAGAAATCTGCATAAAGCTTTGTTCAGAAACTTCATATAGAAACTGTCTGAAAACAATAGACAATTGATAAGCACCATATCAATAGTAGCATAACTTAAAATTTCTAGCATAAGTACAAATGCAAAGGAGGAAGTTGCCTTGTATTCTTTATTCTTTTACTATTGATTTTTTTATTATTATCTTGGGGAACAGAAATTTATCTCTTCATAGATCAGCTTGGAAGATGTCTGAATGAAAATGCTGATATGTACTGTATATTGGCACTTTCGGACCTCAAAGGAAATATTTTTTAATATTGGTGATCTTCACTCACGTAATGTGATTATTCTTTTATTTTATAACTGCATTATAAAAGTTGATAATAGAGAAAATCAAAGATTGGTTGTATTATGGTTTATATATTTGGGAATTGAACATTTAATTGGCCAATATTCAAGTGTCCACCAAGCAAATTCCTGCACATCCTTAAGGTTGTACATTTTATCAGGTGAGTCCTGCAACCTTTCAAGAGGGAGAACAGAATGGAATGATGGGAAGAGTAGATGAAGGTGTTGATGAATTTTTCACCAAGAAAGTGACAAAAATGGATTCAAAGTAAGTTATCTATATATTCTTAATTTACAATACACATAGAAGTTGATGTAGAGTATTTGAAAAAAGAGCCTTTTATGTATATTTTAATTTGTTTGTTTTAAATAGAAAATGATAGCAATTATTGCTAGAAGTAAGGTAATACAGGTAGTTCTTGTTTAGCAACTTACCGTGTTTCCCCAAAAGTTAGACCTAGCCCAATAGTAAGCCCTAGTCTGATTTTGGGGGTGGGACTAATATAAGCCCTACTCCAAAACTAATCCCTAGTTTTGGGACAAGGCGTACCCCTAAAAATCAGGCTAGGGTGGGGGTAGGGGGATGAAGCTGCCCCAAATGCCCCGCACCTGCTTACCTTACCTGTAGGTCTTAATTTCGGAGAATGTCTTACCTTAGGGCCACCACAGCCAGGCCTCTCACACCTGTCACGCCGCTGCTTGACTTCTGTGCCGCTTGCCGCCACTTCCGGCTGGATGGCATGTGGCACATTGTGCTGTTGCTCCTCCCGGCAGGACGCCACATGGCGCTTTGGGCCGCTTCCGCAACACTTGGGGCCACTTATGTTGCTTGCGGCAGGAGGCCACATGGTGCTTCGGGCCATTTCCACTGTGGAAAGAGCCAGGAGCAGCAGAAACGGTGCAAAGCACCATGCGGTGTCCTGCCAGGAGGAGTAGCAATGGCGCAATGCGCCACATGGCATCCGGCCATGGCAAGTGGCGGCAAACGGCCGCATAAGAAGTCAAGCAGTGGTGCAACAGGTGTCGGGGTATGAGAGGCCTGGCTGTGGTGGTCCTAAGGTAAGACATTGTCCGAAATTGAGGCCTAGTGCCTCTTTTGGAGGCAAAAAAACTATAAGACCAGGTCTTAATTTTGGGGAAACACGGTAGTTGTTAAGCAAAGTGGTTGATAAGTGAAACTACAACTGTACTTATGATTTTACTTCAGCTTTCTTTTGCTTTACAGACCTCAAAGTTGTAAATGTGAGATTGGTTGTAAAGTTACTTTTTCATCACCACTGTAACTGAATGGTTGCTGAATGAGACAGTTGCGAAAGAAGAATTACCTATAGACTGAAGTTGATATAATTGCTAATCTTTAAAAAATAGTAATATCAGTTAAGGTCAATTTTTAAAACCAATGTCTCTGGACATAATTTTGGAATTTTCAGTACTTCCTTCTATAAACCATTTTTCTTCAATATTATTTATTTTTGGCTATGCTGG
The DNA here is from genome assembly GCF_001527695.2 of Protobothrops mucrosquamatus. Lineage (NCBI taxonomy): Eukaryota > Metazoa > Chordata > Lepidosauria > Squamata > Viperidae > Protobothrops > Protobothrops mucrosquamatus. The sequence goes on along the minus strand of NW_015393367.1, from coordinate 1,303 downwards.
TCTGATAAGTTATCAGGATGTGATCAGATAGCATCTGTTTGACTCAATAACATAATGTAATAAAGTTAAAGATATTGAATGAAAGATAAGGAGAGAAATACTGAAAAATTGCAGCTAAGAAGCTAAAAAATGTGCCAAACAGCACTGAACTATTGCAAATATTAGGGTGTGTGAGGAGGAAGATGTTATTTGTTCAGCTGCATTCAGTGTATTCTTTTTGCCGGTATGTATTGTATTGTGACATGGCATTACATTCTTTTTTGTATGAAACTGAATATAGTTTTGCTTGGTTGTATGGTTTTCCTAGTTAAGTATGAGTTGTATATACATTTTACTCTTCGTATAATTTACATTTTTATTCATAATCCATATGTATAGGGAACTAAATTCATGCAACATACAGAAGCAAGAAATAACCTAAAGAATATAACAACTGAGCTAAATTGTAGTTATTTTAGAAGCCACTTTATGTGTTTGACATTCACTTATTAAAAAAACCCACTGATGCTGAGAAAATAAGATGCCTTAGTAATTAAGGAAGTGTGAATAGCCATTAAATTACAAGCAGATGGCAAAAATCAAGAAAGTTAAGTGCAGAATCAATGTGCTATATGGCAAATAGCTAATGATACAAAAAAACTGCTAAATTGTAAGTTGTTAATGTCACTTTGTCTAATCAAATTTTCTTCTAACTTGCTATTAAAAAAAACTTTGAGAACAAGGTATGCTGAAAAGTCAATTACAAAAGTTAGATTTTAACCAATAGTCATTGTATCCTAAATTTCTTTTTAAATACTTTAACATTGAAATTAAAAAAAATCAGTGTGTACCAAGAAATAATGACAAATAAATCTTAGGATTCATCCTCATTTCCCATTTACTGCAGCACAAAGAAAAGTCAGTAACTTTTTAACAAATGTGTCTTCTGCTCCAAAAATAGACTAAAGTCATATTTAACTCTCCCAGTGTGATGGTTTCTTTCTTCTCCCAACACAAAATTTACCATGTGGATAATCTCAGTGACAATACTGTGATGATGTGGCCAAGGTTAGGAATTTACCCAGCTCCAGTTGGCTATTTACAGTGGCTACATGGATAACCCTGTCTATTCAATTGCTAGGCGATGGAAGCTTCTGTTTCCTTGTTTGTTTGTTTAATGGGTATATTGATAATCCAGTGGAATTCGCTGGGTGGGATCATTGCTACTTTGCTGCTGCTTTTGGGTATGGCTGGTTGTTTGATAATGTAGCTGGGTGAGTGGAGATGTTGGGGAAATTATAAAGTATGGAAAGTACATGAGACA
>NW_015393366.1:0-14721 GCF_001527695.2 Protobothrops mucrosquamatus | reverse complement strand
GTCTCCAACCTTGGCAACTTCAACACTTGTGGACTTCAACTCCCAGAATTCCTCAGCCAGCTTGGCTGGCTGAGAAATTCTGGGAATTGAATTCCACAAGTCTTAAAGTTGCCAAGGTTGGGGACCTCTGGTTTAGACACATCTCTCTGTGTGTATTTGATTGTCTCCAAAATCCACAAGAAAAGATAATTCTTTGCAATCTAGGGCACCTCTTAATATAACTTTGAATGTGTTTGGAAAGGTAAGAGAACTAGCTATTTTTCCTAAGTCAAAATGGGAAGGATTTGACAAATCATAAGCGGTCATAGTTATCTTTTCTGTAGTGCTTTGTTTTGTTAAATTTCCAACAGCTGTAAGAGGAATGCCAGAGGAAGAAACTATTTAACTATTTCTAGCTGGTTCTTCCACGTACTCCCTCTTACTGCTTCTTTTTTCTATGGAAGAGATGAGATTGTGGTCCATTCAGAAATGAGATGAGGGAATAGTCAGAAAACTAAAGCTCCTACTGAAACATATTCTTTTATGTAAGCTATCAGGGATTCAGAGAAAAATAGAAAAAGTATCTAAAACAACAGGTATGTTTTCATAAGGAGTTACTGAAATGTAGCTTGACAACTGAAGAGATGAAAATCTTGTCCTTTGTTGAGTTAATCCAGGGGTAGGCAACCTTGGCTCTTTTATGACTCATGGACTTCAACTCCCAGAATTCCTGAGCCAGCATGGCTGGCTCAGGAATTCTGGGAGTTGAAGTCCATGAGTCATAAAAGAGCCAAGGTTGCCTACCCCTGGATTAATCTATCCATCTTTAAATTGGCAAACTGCCAGCTTTAAAGTTATTGTCCTTGCCAGATGCTGCTCTGCCTTTACAGTATCTGTGTTAAGGTGCTAAACCAATTATACGTATACAGGCAGTCCTTGACTTAAAACCATTCATTTAGTGACTGTTCAAAGTTACAACAGCACTGTGACTTATGACCATTTTCACACTTATGACCACTGCAGCATCGCCATGGTCACGTGATCAAAAGGGGGGGGTTGCAACTGGCATTATTTATGACAGTTGCACTGCCCAGAGGTCATGCGATCATCATTTGAAAACTTCCCAGTCAGCCTCTGACAAGCACAGCCAACAGGGAAGCCAGATTCATGTCATGGCGGCATGATTCACTTAACAAAGGTGGTAAAAAAGGTAATAAAATAGGGCAAACCTCACTTAAAAACTATTTTTGGACTTGACTATGCTCATAACTTGAGGACTACCTGTATACGTCCAGCAAAGAGAATGTTTAAGCCTTCCAATTTGACTGCCCTCTCTTTTTAGTACATCCTAGCTTGCAGAAAAATTACTTACAACTATGACACTATAACAGGAGCTGGGCAGGTCCAATTGTAGAACTCTGCCTTCTTCTATCTATACTATACTTCATTCTGTCTCTACTATACTTCATTTTATCATAACCTGAGCTGAATAAAGATAGATGGATGGATGGATGGATGGATGGACGGACGGACGGACGGACGGACGGACGGACGGACAGACAGACAAAGATACATGAGTCACCAACAGCATATTTTCAATACATAGGCCACACAAATGCTTCATTTCAAATTCCTACATATTATTTTCAGAAAGCAAAGGGGTGGGGGAAGAGTTACTTCCACCATTTTAGTGTTCTGCTATTTCAGCCTGTTCTACAATTTGATTCCATTGTTTCAGAGTTCCAGTTACAGCCCTGTGATACAAATAATAAGGGCCCCAAAGTTAAGGATCAAGTCAAAGGTTGCAAACTCAGGAATCTACACTTATTACATAAACCTAATAGATTACTGGACCATTATATCTAACTCTTGAGAGAATCACCAGTGAAATTATGGCAAACCAGAAATTAATGTATGGAGACTATGAGTCAATATCAGCCTGACACAGCCGATAAACACTACAACAACCTCACACATTTATAGACACTTGATCTTATCTAATCTGCAATTGCTGTTTGATGTTGTCAGCTCAAGGAGAAAAACTTTAATGTTGGTACAGCTATGAATGATTTAACACTTTCTGAGTCATGGCGTATATACATATATATATTTCCTAGATTTTTGCAACTCTGTTCAAGAGAATTGTTATCCACACTGATCAACCAAATGCCTTTGGAATACTCACAAGCAGAAGATAAAGGAAACATTCCTTCTTATATGGTTGTTCTTCTGCAAATAGTATTTGGAGGCATAGCTATCTGGTAAGTTTGGGCCAGTCACTCTGTTTCAGCCCTAGAAATAAGGCAAGGGTAAATGACCCCTCAAAATCTTACTCCACAAAATGCAGGGGCTACTCCACACAATTGTCTGGAGTCAGTACTGAGTCAAAGGCACACATATGCACACACACCTATCTGAAACTGATATTTGGGGCATACCACCTACCAATCCATAAGTAACACTGAACTTTCAAGACTAATAGTCTTTGATAAATTTGTTTTTTATCATCCCCCACCTTTCCATTACACTTTTTCTTAATTCTAATTCTTTAAATTAGGATTGTTACTGATTAAAAGACAAACAATAATCACAACAAAATTGTTTTGCATAGCTGATATAGTAACGTACTTCCAAGAACTTGTTGCTTGCTACTAGCAAACAGGTTTTGAGCCGTTTTTCATTATAAACAAAATCAACACTGGTGAAACCAATTGCTTCTGGAATAGCCAGGATGAAGGAAAGAATCCAAATACAAAAAATTTCAATAGCGGTAGTCAAAGGGACACCAATTCCCTGAACACGACTCCAGGAAGCAACTGCTCGGTATCTAAAATAAACAGAGAAATTTATATTATCAGCTTCAGCTCTTTATAAAAGTTTTCAAAACAGGCATAATACATTAACAGGCACATTTTAAGATTCTTCAAATATGTGTTAGTAACAAAAAATTGGTGAAAATACATAGTTGACAAGGTAGTCAAGAATGAGCAGATTAAAAATATGGTGGGATTTCTGAATACAAACTGATAAAGTCTTGGCTCATAATAGACCAGATTAAGGGTGGTTGAAAAGAAGAAAATGTAGATAATTGATATGGGAATACTAGGGGATCATAGAAGACAAAAATTGGACAAGATTATCAAATCTGAAAATCAAAGTTGGCATAAACCAGCCATGGTGGTCCCAGTGGTTGTTGGCATTCTGGGTGCCAGACAAAAAAAACACAGACTGCATTGATGAAATTTCCATCTGTAAATTGCAAAAGGCCACCCTGATTGACTCCTCATATGTACTATGTTGATATATTATGATATCCTAGGTTCCTGGGAAGAACTTGATGCATGTTGTTAAGAACTGGCAGCTATGATTTTACATTGTCAGGTATATATAATAATAAAAACCTGGAGACAGCAGAATAGAAGAGAAAGAACTAGAGAAAATGAAATACAAAGACTTGCAAATAGAGATAGAATGGCTATGACAAAAGAAAGAAAAAGTAGTACCAATAATAATAATAAATGTCTTGATAAGTTGAAAAGAAAGACAAAAAAGTCTAGATACTGAACATTGTAATACCTGGAGGGAACAGAAGAGAAGAAAATAAACGAGATAAATCACAAAATAGAAAGACCTGCAAATAGAAGTAGAATGACTGTGGCAAAAGAAAGCAAAACTAGTAGCAATAGTAATGGGTGCCTTGGGTCCAAACCCAAACAACTGGAGCACCACTTGAACACCATCACCATTGACAAAATCATCCAGTTGCATAAGGTAGCTTTACTCAGAATACCTTATATCCTGCGACGATAACTTTAACACCATGAAACATCCAAATCTGCCTATCCCAGGTCCTTGGAAAGGACTCGATAGCTTAATAAAAATGCCAAATCTAATCTAAACATATGGCTGACTGTGCAACAAACAATAATATTGTTATACACTACCTTGACACTTCTTAGGCTCTTGGTTCATACTTGAATTATTACATTTCCACCAGTCTTAGACTGTGAACCTAACTGTAGATTACCCACAAATAATAGATCCCTAAAGTAGTTTCTTGTAACCATTTATCACCACAAGATCCTTTCAAAATATGCACACCATCTCAAAGAGAGATATTCCAATGATAGATATTCTTTCTCTGCCTTGCCCCTGAAAGTTTAAGAAGAGAGGGCAATTTTCTTGTAGCCAGGGCCTAACTTCTCACTTCCTTGGTTTTTGGCTATAAAGGATTTGACTAGTGATATCAATGATATCACTGATATAGCTACAGCTAAAACTGTAGACATTCTTGAAATGTATTAATGGACAAAATGATTGCTTTAGTCATACAAAGTCTAGTGTATCCACTCAAACCATTAATTCCTCCAATGGAAAAAAATGAGCCAGTTGAAAAATCAGGGATTTTTAAAGAGGTGAAAAGCATTTAAAGTAAGGTGGACCTTCAGTTTTCTTTAAAACACACTTATTTGGGGCCTTGGGGGGGGGGTTGGGGATACCTTAGATGTGATATGATCAAAATTGTGTCAGATAATTTCATGGCCATTCCTTTGGTTCACTTTATTAAAAAAATAGTTTGGTGTCTTACAACTAATCAATGAAATATTGTCAGACTGAGAAAAATAATAAAATGAAATACAACACAGGATGAGGAGCCAAATTTGAAATTAAGCAAAAAGCTATTGATCTAAATAAAATTTTAAAACTCCAGGTCATTATATAATATTCAGTTATGGACTATCTTGATAATTTTTCATATATGACAAAATTCACAGAAGGGAATAATGTATTTCTTACCTGTCCACACTTAGAGCACAGAGATTAAGAACAGTGACCCCAACAGATGCCTTCTGAATAAAAGGAAAAAAACGGCAAAGAAATTGTTCAAAATGCATCATCCCAAAGGCCCTTGGAAAATGAAGCTAATAGACAGAAAAAAGAAAAAGAAACAGTTAAAATGTACATATAGAAAACATGAGCACACAATGGAACCAAGGAAGGTTTAAGCTATGGTAAATGCAGTATTATTTGTACATTAGTATTACGATATTGTAAAACTAAGCCTGAAGTCCCCACATTTTAGCATGAATTGCAATGTACTTCAACCTGCTGATTTCAATGGATTCCGGCATTTATAACTATCCTGAGCCACAATCAAGAATATTACATCCTAGAAAATGAAGTATGGCCAGTGTGATTCTGATGATTGGCTGAATAAAATATTTTTACATATTTTATAAAGGGAAGTTTATTTTCTAGAAATACAAAATAAATATGCAATGAATTTAAAGCAATGTAGCATTATTTATCAATAAACATTCCGACAAGGCTTAGATGACAATTGTGCTCAAAGCATTATCTGTCAACTCTATTCCAAGGTTTCATACATCCATTCTGAGAAGCAAGTAGGTCTCCTATGCTTCATTTCTTCTGGTCCCTGAAGTCTTCTTCCTCTGTATTCACCAATTTAAATAGCTTGTGATATTGAGCAGAAAATACACTTAAACTGTAGTGGAAGCCAGAAAGCCAGAAAAATGGCAGGCAGGCAGACAGGCAGGCAAGCGAAACAGAAAGGAAGGAAGGAAGGAAGGAAGGAAGGAAGGAAGGAAGGAAGGAAGGAAGGAAGGAAGGAAGGAAGGAAGGAAGGAAGGAAGGAAAAGAAAGAAAGACCTGACTCCTTTCTAAAACTGTTAAGTCAGCTGAAAACTTGTCACCCAAAAATTCAGTACATGGTCTTGGGTAAGGCAGGCAAGTCCTTCCATAAATCATGATGCCAACATAAATTGGCATTAAGAATGCCTACTGCAGGGGTGTCAAACTGCCGGCCCGTGGGCCGGTTTCATTATACCGAAGCCGCGCCCACCCCAATGGTGAAAAAGCTACGAAACGTCGCACGACATCACATGACGTCGCGAGTTTGACATGCCAGGCCTACTGGGAAGGGAAGGTGTTATACTGCTCTTCTGGAGCAGCTAATACATTTTGTCCAACCAAAGGACAACAGCAGTAGATTACTATCACTTCCACCAATATACAGAACTCATGGAAAACTAAAGTGGAATCAGGCCTTTCTGGTTCTCTGATATGACTCTTCCAGACCTTTTACTTTATTCGATTTCCTAATGATTATATTCTAAAATCTATTTACTAAATTGTATCCTTTGTATCAAAGGGTGGCATTCTAGTCATTGAGGTGTATCATATAGAGAAATGACTGTGATGTTGTTGACTTTGGCACAAATGTGGTAAATCAAATGACTCTATTGATGTATCCTCATCCATTATAAGACTCCATAGCAAATTGTGAGACGCATCAGAAACCCCAGGAAAGCCTAATTGCAAAAAATCTTGGGAAAACAGGTGGAATGTGATTTAATTGGCCACTCCCCCCCATCCCAGCTTTCCAGGTGATATTTCTTAGCCCAGCCCAAGTGGCAGAATCAGACAATAGACAAGCACTATTGCAACAGGATTTGGGGTTACAAGCTCTTCAGAGTTTGATAACCTAAAGGACAATAAGGACGTTTTAGAGTCTTACTGGCAGCTGCTCCCACAGATAACACCAGTGTGTAGCCACTTAATCCACACCTGGTGAAAACAATGTGACAGAAGCAGCACATGGTACATTCAGAATGTCTTCCACTTTAAATGGACTGTAATGTGGCAACAATCAGATCAATAAATCTGAAGAAAAGAAAGTCCAGAACAAGTACATATCTTTCCCAAATATACTTGAATTCCCATATAAATTGCTTTTTCTTCCCAATTTTCTGTTCAGTGGGTTGATGTCAGGGATTCCATGTGAATAATATATTCACTGGGGAGACTTTGCTGAACAGGTTTTCAGGGCAGGGTAGCAACCTAATGTAAATCCTTCTTTTTTTTCTTATAATATTTTGATGATGAAATTTAACAAAATTTAATCCAATCTGCTTTAATAGATGTACCATTAAATACTACGGTATATATCTTTATTAAAGTTGAAACTATGTTTCTCAAAATAAATTTGCTGAATAATGTCTTGCATAGTACAATTCTGACCCCAAATTTATAAACGGAAACCAGAAGCTTTCAAATATTTTAAGGTTTTGCTTCTGGAATTCAGGAAAACTGACCAGACAATTACAACTTATTGAGCCTTTCCTTCCTCTAACCTTGGTTTTTTCATTCTGTCAAACAAGACACAAATGCTGATAAATTTTACTTGGATGAATTTTCTAAAAGTGACTTATTATTTGCACATGAACCTCAGAAAAACTTCAGAAAACCAGAGAAAATTCTCACAGTAGGTGCTAATTCTAATTTCAGTGAATCAAATATTCTTCTACTTAAGCATTGCACTGAACTGTAGTAGCTTGATCCTATGAACATAATTATTCTCATTTAAAACTCAGCATGTGGCTTAATAATTTATTCAATAAACCAAGGTTATGGAAAAAAACTTCTTAGCATTAAGCTTGAACCTAGTCAAAATGTTTTAAAGTAATAGAATAAAAAATTAACCCAATACATATTTTAAAGACTCAATGAAGATCAAATAAAACTTCTATAAATGATATAATCACAGATTAAGCAAATGAAAATAGCCTGACAGTTACTTTAAACTTTTCTCTTTTTTTGTATCAAAATAAAGTATACAAAGTATGATTTAATTGCCAAACCTTATGTACAGTACTATCTCTATATGAGTATTCAATCAGCAAATTGACCACAACCTTCTAGAATACCCAAAAGTAAAATTAAAAAAAATAGGGCCAGGAAACAAGCACTGTAAGGAATGAATATTTACAAGTTTCTACAGGGCATCAAGTATCTGAAAAGAAAATAAATAAAACTGAAGGAGGAGAATAAATCAACTCTTCAGTGCTTCAATGGAATTCTAAAAGGAGTATATCAATCCAGACAACAGCATTCTGGCACCATTAATATAGTGCTGCATTTTGTTCTATATTTTGCAATAAGTAAAATATGGCCCACTATTTAATTTCTTGGAATCTCAGCTTTCATATTTTTTTTTCTGCACAGGATTGGAATGGGCTGTGACTGATTAAAAAAAGATCTTAGAGTTATTATGGACTCTATTTATTGAAAATAAATTGCACCCTTTGTGCAATTACTGTATAAAAAGCAAATTCTCTTTTTAGGAGATGAATTTCAATCAGGAAATTAGAAAATAGAACTGCTAAAATAACAATGTTTTTGTACAAGACTATGAGGAGACCACTTTCAGAGTATTGTGTATAGTTCCAATCACTGAATTTTAAGAAGGAAAGTACAGAGCTAGAAAGGATAAAAAAGACTGTTTTAGCTTGGAACAAATGTAAGGGATGATGTGGTAGGGGTTTATAAATCATACCATGGTGTAGATTATGTGGATACAGACAAGTAAGGTTAGAACATCTGCTGAAATTAATTGCAGAAAAATTAAAAAACAACAAAAGACTTTTTTTGCACCATCCATAGTTAAAATAAGGTGACCAACCGTCCTCCTTTAGGGAGGACAGTCCTCCTTTTGTGAGTTCTATCTTCCCTCAAAAAGTGTCCTCCTACATGTCCTCCTTTTCGATATTTGAAGACTAATCTGCAGGGCTTTTTTTTCTCATAGAATGCTCAGAACAGCATTCCGACACCTTTTTTTGATGGTTTTTTTTCAACTTTTGCATGAGCTGTGCTACTCCCCCTATTGGCTTTCGAAAGCCAATAGGAATTGCTGCTGAGCGTGCCAAAACACCCGGCCGGCAAACTTTGCACATGTAAGTTGTCTGCAGCAAAGGCAAATTGGCAGGAACTTTGCACCCCTCCCTGCTACCCAACTACACCATCTCCTACCAGGAGACTGGAGCGGCGATGCCACGGTAACTTTCTCTTGATCTTCAGCCCTGCAAGGGCAATAATGGCTGTGGGCGCAAGAGGCAGGGGCGGCAGGGCTGCTGCGGGCGGGGGTGTGAGGGGCGGCAGTGACCAGCTGCCCCCATGCTGTGGGAGCCGCGGGGCCTGCTCTACACGGGGCTGTGCAGGGTGGGTGGTGGTGCTGGCGGGGTGGCTGCAGGCGGGGTGTGTCAATGGCGGGCTGCGTCAGTGGCGGGCTGCCCCCCGGGGCCGGAGCCGGAGCCGGAGCCGGTGCAGCTGGTGCTTTGGGAGCCGCGGGGCCCGCTCTACACAGTGGGGCAGCAGTGCTGGCGGGGTGGCTGTGGGCGGGGGCGCGGCATGTAAGCATAATTACAATATAAAATGTTATTGTTACAAATGTTTTTTATTATGCATTTATCATATTATAGTGTATTCTGTATTATTGTTGCAATGAATAAAATGTTTCTTTTATTTACGATATTTTTTTCTTCAATTTATTTGTGTCCTCCTTTTCATTGTAAAAAAGTTGGTCACCTTAGTTAAAAATAATAGAATAGCAGCCTGTATAGATAATTTTAAAAGGGGATCTGACAGGTTGCTAATGACAGCAGAAGAGACTGTCACCACTTTGTGCCTTAATTCTGGTTTTCAAAATTCAAGTTATTTGAACTACTTCGATCAAGGCCAGAATTGAAAAATCATCAAATGATTCAAAGTGCAGATTCTGCAAAGAAGCAGAAGAAACAGTAAGTAGATCATATACTCAGGTCCTGCAAGATTGCACAAGCTGATTATAAACAACAACATAACATAGTCACCCAAATGATTTACTGGAACATCTGTAAAACTTATCATGTGCCAGTAATAAAAAATTGGAGGGAAGATAACATTGAAAAAGTAGTTGATAACGAGTGGGTTAAAATATTGTGGGCTATTTTAATCAAGACTAATAAAGTTTTGTCTCATAACATACCAGTTAACAAAGTACAAAGAGCTGAAAATCAAAACTGAAAGATTATGGAATAAACCAACAGTGGTTATCAGCAGACTGGTTGCCATATTAAAAAATCTGGGACAATAGTTAGAAAATCTCTGCACTGTCAAAATCTCCATCAGTCAATTACAAAAAAACTCACACTGCTTGGATCCGCAAATATACTATGCTGAAACATTATCACATTCTAGTCCAACACTCCAGAAGACAGGCTTAAGATACAGAAGGATCTGGACAGACTTGAACACTGGGCACTATCTAACAAAATGAAATTCAATGGTGAAAAAAGCAAAGTTCTACATTTAGGCAAGAAAAACCAAATGCACAGGTATAGTATAGGAGTTATCTTGCTCAATAATAGTAACTGTGTGAGGGACCTCGGAGTCCTAGTGGACAATCACCTAAATATGAGCCAGCAGTGTGCTGCAGCTGCCAAAAAGGTCAACACAGTGCTGGGCTGCATTAACAGAGGGATAGAATCAAGATCACGTGAAGTGTTAATACCACTTTACAATGCCTTGGTAAGGCCACACTTGGAATACTGCATCCAGTTTTGGTCACCGCACTGTAAAAAAGATGTTGAGACTCTAGAAAGAGTACAGAGAAGAACAACAAAGATGTTTAGGGGACTGGAGGCTAAAGCATATAAGGAACGGCTGCTGGAATTGGGTATGTCTAGTTTAATGAAGAGAAGGACGAGGGGGGACATGATAGCAGTGTTCCAATATCTCAGGGGCTGCCACAAAGAAGAGGGTGTCAAGCTATTTTCCAAAGCACCTGAAGGCAGGACAAGAAGCAATGGGTGGAAACTAATCAAGGAGAGAAGCAACCTAGAACTAAGGAGAAACTTCCTGACAGTTAGAACAATTAACCAGTGGAACAACCTGCCTCCAGAAGCGGTGAATGCTCCAACACTGGAAGTTTTTAAGAAGAGACTGGACAGCCATTTGTCTGAAATGGTATAGGATTTCCTGCCTGAGCAGGGGGTTGGACTAGATGACCTCCAAGGTCCCTTCCAACTTTACTACTACTACTACTACTACTACTACTACTACTACTACTACTACTACTACTATTATTATTATTATTATTATTATTATTATTATTATTATTATTATTATTATATGAGGAACAATATCAGCTAGAGAACAGCAGCTGCGATACCACATTGTTGTGTATATAACATCTATCCCAAGTTCTTGGGAAGGACTCTATAGTTGAACAAAAATGCCAAATCCAATCTAACTATCTGGCTGATTGTACATCTGAATATAATATTGGTAATAATTAAATTTATATGCCATTTGACCACCAGTGACTCAAATACATTCAGTTGGCCATTGAGTGATTGAAAATGCTGGATTAGATAGGTTTGTGGCCTCATGCAGCAGGAATCTCCTTATTCATCTCTAAGAAGGTATATGGCATACTCAGCAATTCTGAAGAAGTGGTTCAATTGGAATTGAATTTAGATGGAAACATATGTAAGGAATACCTGCTGACCTTGAATGAGTTCAGATCTGAATTCAGATGGCTTGCAAGCTAGGCTATTGTAAGAAACTATGGATGGATTAGCTAGCCATTAAGATTGATATAGCCTGGGAAATGGATAAACCCTCGTCTCTTGAAAAAGGAAGAAAAAAAATTCTCAACTGGCATCACTATCTTAGAAAGATGCTAGAACACATAATAAACAAGTTGTTTTTAAAACAATTATTAGGTTGTGATTTCTTTAGTAGCTTGTGGGAATAATTTGTCTTTATATTCTTATTATAAGGCTGATTAAATATGAGTTGCATGTAAGTTTATTAGGTGAATGCACAACTGTCTGGAAAGCCAAACTTAAGTGATATCAAATTGGAAAGATATTGCAAGTAATCCATGAACTGGAGTGATATTTCAAAGTTATAAGATTTCCTTTTGGGATATTTTCAATATTTTAATTAATGATTTAGATGAAGAGAAAGAGATAGTTTCAAATTTGCAGATGGCACAAATTACAGAAGTAGGTAAAAATAATAGATAAATTTAGACCAGGGCTTTTCAACCAGTGGTACGGGCACCACCTGTGGTACATTGGCACCTGGCAGGTGGTACGCGACCATCCTAGAAAAGTGGTAGCAGGGGAGGGGAATGAGCTGAACCGGTGGCAGCACCGCACAAGCCTGAGCGAGAGACGGCTGGAGCTGCAGGGCTATCAGGGCTCAGCGGAAGCGCCAGGATCAGCGCTTCTTCAGGACTGTCAGGGCTCAGTGGAAGCACCAGGATCAGCGCCAGGCTCCAGCTGGAGCTCGGCGCTGATCCTGGCACTTCTGCTGAGCCCAGAAGAAGCGCCGATCAGCTGCAAAGCAGCACTGATCCTGGCACTTCTACTGAGCCAAGAAGCGTCGATCAGCTGGAATGTTGCAGCATCTCCAGGGTCTTGTGATTTACATTCAGATGCTTGGCAACTGATTCATATTTATGACAGTCACAGTGTCCCAGGGTCATGTGAAGTGACCAAAACCTGCTGCAACCACCCAGCAGATGGGGGGAATAAAAACCAAACCCCACCCCATCCAACCCCTCTGCCAATCCTCAACAGAAATGCTCACAACGATGAAAACCTCGGACAGGAGGAAGAGCGCCACCAGGCGGGCAGGCAGGTGTCTTGCTCGGCTGTGGCTTGAGGAGCACTTTGTTCAGTGCCATTGTAACTTCAAACAGTCACTAAGCGAGCTGTTGTAAATCGAGGACTACCTGTACTTTATCACTTTTTTCCTTTTTGGGGGGGTTATCAAGTTTTTGACACCTTGCTAGGCGACTGGTGGTACTCGGATATTGCCATATCCTAAAAGTGGTACAATGGGTGAAAAGGTTGAAAAGCCCTGATTTAGACAACTGTAGTGCAGGGTCTTCATCAGAAAGGGAAATAATATAGCCAGCTGCTGTTATCTGGCCTAGTAATAATACTTGTAAAAATGATGTTGGAATAATAGATTATCACAATATGAACAAACATTGTAATATAGATTTTGGAAAAGAAGTTCCCAAATAATAGTTATTCATAGCTTATGTATTCTTCATTGGTCAGACCAACCTTGAGTATTATGTCCACTTTTATCAGTATCAGAGGAACTGGATGAGGTGCTGTGAAGGGCACTGAGGATGGTTGGGATTGGTTACTAAATCATATAGGAAAAAGCATATTACATTTTTTCAGATAGCTGAAAAGGTGTCACACACAAGGTCAAGACCTAATTTCAATTAGACCAGGGTGCCGAACATGGAATAAAGTTACTTAATTAAAAGCAATTTCCAATTAAGTGTTATAAAAATGAACCACATGTAAAGGAGGTGGCAATATCCTTTTTGCTGGATGTGTTTATGGAGAGACTGGACAGCCATCTGTTTTTCTTCAGGTGCTTGTGCTGCCAGGGGATTCTGCCTAATGACATAAATGATCCCTTTGGAGAAATGGTCTTTGTGAACATTCATATCTTAATTAATATTTGATATTGACATAAGCTTGCCTTTCTTTCTATATACCACTCTTCAATAACCATTTCCTTTCTTACAACTCTTCTTAACCAGTAGATTTACTTACACCATAAGTTAAAAAAAAATAGCATTCTTTGAAACTAAATTGAACTCTAGCTGACCGAAGTTTTGGCATAAGTACAAACTTTAAGCTTTGTTTGGAAATACGTTTAGATATATATGTTTTGGGCCAGACTTCCATCCACATGGTTCTTATCAACTCATGGGAGTCATTTCTATCCCATTGACACAAGTTTTAGATCACTTTTCCTGATTATATGCATGGATTTGGAAGAAAGTCAAGGAATGTGTGCACATGTAAAAATTATCTTGAATGTTTTCAAATAATGTTTATTAGAGATGTGTGAGTATGTGAACAATATCTTAATAAGAAAAATCTTGATAAAACCATTATAATTTAACAGAAAGTCAAGCCTCATTGAAAATACAGTAGTGGAACTTTTGAGTAAAAATACTGTAAATTATATTTGTAGCCACCCATGTACAATGTAATAATTTCTTGTGCATATAAAGTTGCACTGTACTATTTAACAATTTTGGAAAAATATTAAATGTGCTTATTAGCAACATGTAGTAAAATATCTGAGTGATAAATGCCATAAGTTCCCTGTGTGTATATATAACAAATGTACTATTTTTAACACCTGTAGAAATTCTTCAAAAGAGGTGTTTTAGAACATGTAGGATTACTTTAAAAAAAAGCTTTATAACAATTAAAACTCTTGGGAATTTTAAGACTTGCACAATCCTACTAATCTATAAAGTCCATGAATAAAAAAGTAGGGATGTTTTTATTGGCCTGCCAAGGGGAAAAAGGCAAAAAAAGAAAAAAACTGATTAAGATAATTCCTAAAGAAAAAGAGTCGTGCTGGGAAGGGAAAAGAATAAAAAGACAAAAGTCAAATTAAAATAAAGAAAAAGTGTGTACAAGAGATGCACCATGATAATACTATTTTCAATACCTGAACAGCTATAACTCATACAAGAAAGCAAAGGATGCTACTGTTTCAACTAGGCTTGATGAGTTTGCTTGAACATTGGCAGAAAGCTGTTAACAGTAGAAGCATTTGAACAATGGGACAAAAAATTAACAGAATGAAGTGTTACCTCATTTGCAGATCTTCAAGCAAAAGGTGTACAGTTTAGCTCTCAGTTCCTGAACTGGGCAAGAGGTAGAACAGATGACAGTTACGAGCCTCTTCCAACTCTGATTCAATGTCTGAAGGGCAAGTGGGTATGCTAAAATGTCTATGAACCTACTGGAACAATTGCCCGATTAAGGGATATTAAAGAAGTATTCTTGGTTTATGCATTAATTAATCCATAATTCTACTTTTAGAAAGTATATCTTATTTCTT
>NW_015393365.1:8034-14729 GCF_001527695.2 Protobothrops mucrosquamatus | reverse complement strand
AAACAAGCCCTGTCTACTCCTACCCCATGATGGCACAATTCAAAGAACATTATGTCCAATATCTATTCTCAGTTTTTCTCAGAAAACATTGGGTATGGTAAACTGATACACATGTAATAGAGAGAGATATTAGGACAGGTTGACTTCTTAATAACTGTATTAATTACTATCGGACTATGAGAATTCTATGCAGAAAAGGACTTAGAAATACAAAAAATAGTATAAGAAGCAAGAAATCATAAATGCTCTTCATATCCACTGCTTCCCACAATGTACAGCTGCAAAGGCCAATCCCCCCTTCCCCATTTGCCTCTAGTACCAGAAGCCGAGCATAATTAAGAGAAAGAGACTACAGAGGATAACATGAACCATGGAAAAAAATATGTCCCCTACCTACCATATGCTTAAAAGCTTGAACTTTAATTCTGAAACTTTCCTAATAAACAGCTGGGGAAATCCATAGTTAAGGACAAAAAAATATATCCTCTTATGGCACCCTGTATTTGCTGTTTGGGATGGCTGCCTCATTCTGTCCAATTATAAACCATGAGGTTAACAGATGTAGTCAGAAATCTATCTGAAAAAAATGGTGGGAAAGCCACAATGAATAAAATTATTGCAGTGTATACTAAACACGCAGGCTTATGACTACCATAACTCATAAACAGCACCTCATTATATTCATATCATGTGAAAACAATCTCTTCCATTTAGACAGGTTCAGATAAAATAAATAAAATATTTATTGTATTTTAATTTGGTAACATTTTTAGGAGCACAATGTTAGTAGGTATCCTGTGGTTTGAAGAACACTATGACCCAAAGCATGGGGTCATGAAAATGTGAAATCTGTATATGAGAAAAAGATATATGTTATTGGCAAGTATATCTTCTGATGTTTACGTAACTGGATATAAACTTACTCCAGGCATATAATTATTAACCATTTCACAAATTAAAAATCCCAGCAGATGCACATACAGTAAAATACACTGATATATAAAACATCATCCAGCCACAACTCAAATGTCCTCCTATCACCAGTAGGAATTTAGTCACGTGTCACATGTGGAACTAAATCTCTTTATTAAGCTTGCAAGGAAAAAGTAAATACAGTACTAACATATACAAATCAGATACTGATCTATGTTGCCACCTACAGGTCATTGCCTACTCCTACATGAATAGCCTAAATGTACAGTGGTAAAGCTGAAAAAGGTTGACCATGACAAATTGTCCAAACTCCATTAATGCAGAATCCAATGCTTAGCAAAAAGAAATTGAAACCTCTAAATATTCTGGAAGTGGGAATAGTACATGCTAAATAGTATTTAAAAAAACCATTTTTCTGAATGTTTTTCAATAGTGAATTAGAAAGATTTTAGCTAGTAAGGGACAAAAGCCATCCAAAATCCTAAAAGCACAGAGGTGGAAAGATAATAATTAACATAAGTGTATTATATGCTGCCTGACTCTCAATAATTCTCAGCAAATCCAAAAGGTACACTTAGTTGTTCACTTCTTTTTTTTGATCAAGCAGATATTCCATAGTGGTTCCCTCTTAGCACTTTCCAAATTGCAGAAAACCATAAAAGGTTCCCAAAAAGCAAATATTTCTAAATGATGCAAATAGGTAAGTTAAAAGAATAAACTTATACGGAATGAAAATCCTTCATGCTATCTAATATGCTCTTTAGTTATCAATGAAGGGACATTTACTGACCAATATTATCATAGTTCTAAAAAAAGTATTTCAACCATTGATTGCACAGAGAAGAACAAGAAAATTTAAGCCATCTATACTAAACCCGATATTCCAAATCTTTTTTTATTGTCCCAAATACTTGCAACACCCAGCTTTTAAAAGTGCCTTTAGATTCTAAACAAAACACTGGATTTTTGAAGGCCCAAGATTCACTTGATCACTGTGAATGAGTAGTCATGAGCTTGAAATTATTATTATTATGTTTTGCACACAGTCAACTAAAGGTTTAGACTGATTATCATTATTATGATTCATTGCACAGTCAACCAAATGTTTAGACTGGATTTGGACTTTTTTAATCCTTCTATTCAGTCCTTCCTAAGGACTGAGATGGGGAGATGTTGTTGTTACCTAGGGCATTATTTTGGTTCATCACACAGTCAGATGTTTAGATTGGATTTAGCATTTTTATCCACCTATTGAAGACTTCACAAGGACTGGGGATAGGCAGATATTGTTGTTTGGTGGTGTTAAAGGTATCATAGCAAAGTGTAAGCTGTTCTGAGTAAAGCTGCCTTTTGTAATTGACTGATGGAGATTGTGACAATGCCAACAGCACTGTGGTGCTCCAGTTCTTTGCAAATTGCACCCAACATATCTATTATTATTGGTACTTTCTTTGCTTTCTTTTGCCACAGTCATTTTACTTCTATTTGCAGGTCTTTGTATTTTGTGATTTTCTTCAGTTCTTTCTATTCTATTCTTCTGTCCCCAGGTACTGCCATATCCACTATCCAGATCTTTTGGTCTTTCTTATTGACAATTGTTAAGTCTGGGCTGTCATGTGGCAGATGCTTGTCTGTTTGAATTCTAAGGTCCCTGAACACTTTAGCTTCCTCATTTTCTATTATTTTGTCTATTTTGTGGCCCCATTAGTCTTGTAGGCAAATGGTTTTCTTGCAGATCTTCCAATCAGCCATTGTTCTTACTTTGTCATGCTGTTGTTTATAGTTAACTTGTGCAATCTTCTTGCAGCAACTAATTAGATGTTCCACTCTTTCTTCAGCTTATTATTGAGAATGTGTGTAATTCACTAACAAGCACAGTAGACAGAAATGGATGAAATAGTCCATATAGAATTGTAAGCTAGAAAGTGAGAGAAATCCAGGGGCTGTGGGTTTTGTTGCTCGTGTTTACTTTCAGTGCCTTTTGCCACCCTTTGTCCTGCTTGGATGTGCTCATCTTTGATACTGTGAGAAACAGGATAGTCTCTATTCCTTTAATCAAGCAATATGTTTTGTAAGACAAATGGGTCATTCATGTGTTTCAGAATCAAAATTCACTTATGTACTTCAATTTGATGCATATTTTTATGATGCCTACTTCACCTCTGTCATGGCAGCAGTTTCTCCATTATTTTAAACATTTCTTTAGCCCCATAGAAATATTTATACGAGTAATTAGTTTGAGTGATTAGTTATATAATGGGATTGTAGTAGTAGAAAATGTAGTCTCTTCCCTACTCTATTTAACTCATAGCTCCATCATTAACTTTTTTGTTCTGTTTCCAAACCATATTCATTCATTCTGAAGACACAGATTACAACTTTAGCACTCCCATATGCATGGTTACTCAGCATTTGTCTTTGGGGATCTGAGATTTGGATCATCAAGCAGTTTTTTCAACATGCTGCACTTCTAAAATAATACCCATGTTCTTAAGTAATATGCAAAGCATGGCAAAATATTCCTAAATACAGATACACATAAATTTTAAAAAACAGTGACTAGAGGAAGAAACAGAACTGATCTGCCTTTACATTGTATGTGCTTCCCTAATAACAGATTTCTATACAATTAAAGATTTAAAGAGTTCAATATAATGAGATAAATACTATTAATATTATTTCAGTGCATCACCTTCACCAGTTTTCTATCTTACTTCAGTAGAAGCACTCACTGGATGAGTATTCAGATCCTGAAAAATCTTACCATAATTCTTCCTTGCCCAGATTTTCAGGTTTTGGACTTCAGCTTTCATAATTTCCTCTCCATAGGTTATGAAAGAAATCCAAAAATATGGGATTTATCCAATATCTAAAATGCAAGAGACGGGCAGGCACTCTAAAGAATCAGGATGGTGGCTATGATTGTGTAACTGAAATCCCATCCCTTTTTTACATGCACATATGCACAACACATGTAAAAAAACAAACAATGCAAAGATCAGATAATTGCAGCCAACAGTCTTGAGTTTTTTGACACACAGACACACAGTCTACAGATACCTGTGTCCAACACATTTGGCATGCACCTGGCTAGGTGAGGCTGGAAGCTTTTTTAAATAAATAAACCAACTGGGTAAAGGCGGTGACAAAGATAATCTTACAGTGGTATCTGGAGAGAGTTTGAACAGTTAGTCCCAAGGAAGAGAGATCCTCAGAGTTGTGGGTACGATCATCTTTATTTTAGACCCTTGCCCATCCCAGTTGGCAGGAAGCAGGCTTGCAAATTGATCCATGTGAAGGTTAATGCCTCTTTGAGAGAAGGGATGGTTCCATTGGTTCTGAAAGAAGTGGTAGTTCGCACCCTCAAGATTTCATTGCTGGATCTGGAAAATTGTTTGTCCGGCTTTCAATCTTCTCTTTTTAGGGAAGATTTGTTGAGAACCTCCAGCTGCAGTGAATTATTAGATTGTTGGAATGATCAAGCATCAATGGAGTCTCAAGTTTTTTAAAACTATGAAACCATTCCCTCTCTTTTAACTCTTCTGCCCTACTTATCTCCCCCCCCTTTCTTTTCACTTTATTACGTGAAGAGTTTTGGAAAATTCATAAACTTACAGACCAGGCTGCATAGTACTCTGGAGTTTATTTCCAAAGGAACTTCAGAATAAACAGGAATGAAACTATGACACCTCACTGCAATGCTTTAAAGTAGCTGGGTCTTTTTCCTGGAATTATTTCCTTCCACAACTGCTATGCGATGCCAGGAAAAGGTGATCTGCTTTAAGGTGTTGTATTCCTACATACTCCAACCACATTTTAGAAATCAAACCTGAAGCTCTGCACAGCCCTACTGCAGATTGTTTTTGGATCTGACTTTCCTTACGACTGATTTGGATGACTAACATGGCCAACTTTTTTCTATCAATAAAAATATCCTGGGTTTTTTGGGTCTACTCTGTGTTGCAACTTCATCCTGCATGGGAGCTCATTAATCCTAAATCATTGCCATCCACGACCTTCTCTTATATATCATGATTTATATACTGACAATTTTAATTGATCGTTTTCTTAGCCAAATAGCTACTTTCCCTTATTTCATTTACACCAGTAAATTTCTATAAATTTCTAGTTTCGTGGAGTCATGCATAAAGCAGCCAGTGAGTTTGCATTATGTTATCAGCTCATATAGGTGCTCCTTCACATAATATGTAATAGGTAAGAGTAGGAATAATTGCCTCTGTCAAGCATATTTCCTGAACAATTAGCTTTCCCCAAGAACAATGAATTTGGAATATTTCCAACTGGACCTTTTTGATCAAGCATTGGCACATTTCATTTATTTATTTTACAATATTTTATACTGTTCCAATAAATACAAACTCTGGGTGGTTCACAATACAGAAGCTGAGCCTCTCCTAGCCCATACTAAAATAGATGGTTATTTAACAACTACTCATTATGAGGCAGAATAGGTTTTATAGTCTTCTGAAATAAGAATAGGGTAGGAGCCAGGTATACAGTATCTCTGGCAGCAATATATTCCACAGTGTGAAAGCTAGATGAAGGATCCTCATTGGGGCTATGAGTGTCCATGAGGTGCTGAATACAAAATCATTGGCTTCTATAGACACATTGGAGGAAAACCCATTGTAGATGTTCATATTTGATAGGATAATACCGTATTGATTTCTTTTCCACCTACTTAATTGGCCAGGGATTCACTGTTACTGATTTAGGACTAAATTAATCCAATTTATTTCTATAAATTGGAGTTTGGCAAGCTTTCTAGCAAGAACAAGTAGATAGTCCACATTATAAGATATAATTATTTTGTCTTTTGATTCTTGCTGTCTTACCTGTTTATATGACTATTTTAGACCAGCATTCAGGCAATGAGATTTATTAATAGTATATATTGTTAGTAGGCACCTGCTCAGTCACCTGAGAATATAACAAAGTCTCATGTTAGCTTCCCACAATGGGAAGTACTATTTTCATACTTATATATAAATGGATTAAAAATTATGATTCATTTCTTTTTACAGTGCAATACTTCATGCTTCTTAGTTATACCTAGTAATTCTTTCTCTACATTTTTTACCCCCCCCCCCCCAATATATTTTATTGTAACTAGCCAGAAAATATTACTTAGAAAATCCACTGACTCTACACTCCTTTCCTTTAATTATTCTTCAGGGAGCATGCAGGAATCCAGATTCAGAGCAAATACTATAGCTTCCAGTTCCCTAGGAACAGAGGGAGGCCCTTGATGATCATCTCAATAACTTGCAGTATCAGAAGAAAGAATCTTGATCCCCAATAGCAAAAATAATTCTGTCCATCAACAATTAGGACTTGTAGAACCAGATTAGTTATAGAAATCACAGTTGTTCAACTGTATGTATGTATGTATGTATGTATGTATGTATGTATATATGTATATATGTATATATATATATATATATATATATATATATATATATATATATATATATATATATATATATATATATATATATATATATATATATATATATATATATATATATATATATGTCTTTGATATATGAAATCCCATGCACCGACTGCCCCACCACATACATCGGACAAACCAACAGAAGAATAAATGCACGCATTGAAGAACACAAGAACTCAGTCAGAAAAGAGGAACCAACTTCTTCCCTGGTCCAACACCTTAAAGCCACAGGACATAAAATTGACTTTAAAAAGACCAGAACTATCGCCAAAACTGAACACTTTAA
>NW_015393365.1:2728-7818 GCF_001527695.2 Protobothrops mucrosquamatus | reverse complement strand
GAAGGAGGAGAACCACCGCATAACGGTGCCTCCCACTCCTAACCCACCGAGACGCCGCAGCATGATACCGTGGTCTACAGTATCAAAAGCCGCTGAGAGGTCCAAAAGAACAAGGACAGAGGAATAACCTCTGTCCCGGGCCCTCCAGAGATCATTAACCAACGCGACCAATGCCGTTTCCGTGCTGTATCCCGGCCTGTATGTACATACATACATATAAACACACACACACACACACATACATACATACATACATATATATATATATATATATATATATATATATATATATGCCAAAACAAATAAATAAATAAAACGAACACCAGGGTAAAATCATTAAACTATATGAGTTTAATGCCACTATACAAATGCCGAGCTTTCATCAGCGTTCTGCTGACATCATCAGGGCTTGATCAGCCAGTCTCTGGGAGTGTCTTTATAGGTTGAACACAGTCTGCACACAGCTTTTGGACCTAGTTACCGGTCCTAGTTGCAACAGCTGTGCTCCGGCGATGACTTTTCTTCCGTTGGTTGTTCCTATCCTGCAAGGCTCATTCACGTGGTTGCCTTCATCTGGTTCATTTGCTCGCGGCTTGGGAATAACTGGGGCATTCCCCCCTCTTTCTCTTATCTTCGATCTTATCCCCTGTTCTCCTTGCCCCTGTGATCTTACGTTCTTATTCCTTCCATTAGTCAGATCTGCCTGGTTCGGGGTACCCACTCTCTCACTCGGGCCCCCACTAACTTTGGTTGCCTCACTGTCGTTCCTACAAGCCGCTCCCCCTCCTCTTCCTGTGGTCGTATGTCCCGAGTTCCCTACGTCTCTCCACGCCCCACCTTTATCGTTCTCCCGTTCGTCCCATCTAATTCGACTAGGTTCGCCTTTCTTCTTTGTCTCCTCTTTCCCTTCGTTCACCTTACTAAGTCTCTTTCTATCCCCCCCCTCCTGTTCGTCTCTCTTGCCGGTGCCATCGTATCTAGTTCGTATTTTCCCATTTCCCTGCCTGCTGTTCCTGATACTGCCGTTGGTTCCCGGGAGGGGGTGCCCCGCTTCCAACTGACTCGAGCGTGCTGGAGTCGCGGGGTGGGGTGGTCGGGTCGCCACCAGTGCTAAGGGGCGGTTCGGTGTCTTTCTTTCTTTCTCTTTCGTATCCGGGTGGCTGGGGCGATTGGGGTGAAGTGGCCGGGGCATTCCCGTTACCGTGAATTGGCCTGGTGGTTCATCTTCCACCCCCTTCTTATGCATGGTCACTTTTACTACTTTCCCCATCTCCTCACCTATTTTCACACTTCCTCTACTTCTCCCACCCCCTGCACTCCCCCCATCTTCTTTCCTCTTTCCATTCTCTTCTCTGGTTCCTTTCTCTTTGTTCTCGTATCCATCCCCCCCATGGTCCCGATGTATTGGGGTTACTATGGAGGAGGAGAACCAAGGCAGTCTAGCATTTTTGGACGTATTGGTCCACCGACTGCCTGACGGATCTCTGAGCACAAGGGTATATCGGAAACCAACACACACGGATAGGATCCTCCATTACCAGAGCAACCATCCGATGGCCCATAAGGTCAGCTGTGTGAGAACTCTATTCAAACGTGTCTATTCCCACTGCAGTACGAGCAAAGCGCAGAGAGAGGAGAAGAACCACCTCTTCCGGGTGTGCAAGCGCAACGGATACCCAGTGAGGTTCGTCAGACGCTATAGCACACCATTTGAATCCAGAGTAGACCAACGGACGGACGAGCTGGCGCCACAACCCGCACTGGTCACCCTCCCGTACATTTGTAACGTCTCTGAGGCCACTGCAAGGATACTAGCGCCTCACAATGTGAAGGTTGCTCACAGGCCTAACCGGACACTCCGTGCTGCAGCCATGCGCCCCAAGGACCCACTCCCCAACATGGAGAAGTTAGCAGTCGTTTACAGAATTGACTGCAGAGACTGCCCCAGTAACTATGTTGGGGAGACCTCAAAGAGGGTGAGAACTAGGGTCCATGAACATAAGCTAGCAATAAAACGGGGCGAAAGTTATTCTCAAATATGGATGCACATGGCGGAGTCGGGCCATCGGTTCGACTTCGATAAAGTGCGCATTCTAGCTAATGACAGCACGAAAGGGGGACGCCTGCTTAAAGAGGCCTGGCTCTCAGACAGGGATTCAATAAATCGTCATGTGGATCTCTGTCCAGCGCACCTAGCGCTGAGAGCCTGGAACACAGGCAAAAATCCCCCACCCGGCCAGAGATGTGACCACGGAGCACCGAGAAAAACAACAGGAAACACCGCGGGAGGAACGTCGTTACCACCCCAACTGCTCCAGGAGTACTTGGAAGAGGGAACGCATACAGACGATACGGCGATGGAGGAGGGAGACCCCCGAATGCTTTCAATGGGGGCCAGAGATATTGGAGTGAGGAGTAAGCATGACGACCTGGCTAAGATCGGGCCACATGGGGATGATAGGACGAAGGTAGGCAGAAAGGAGGGATACCCTAGGAGCAAGATGACCACCCGCCCACACACGGGAGAGAGGAAGAACCCTCCAGGATGCTCCACGACCTATTCACCCCATCATGTGGCACCCCCGTGTTGGAGACAACGGGAAACACGGGACAACCCTTTGGGGGTTGGCAACCAGGCTGGGGATGACAGACAACAGAAAGGGAAGGTACGGCCCAGACAGGACAGCGTCGGTAGAGAGGATGAGTGCACAACAAAGGGGAGAGGAGACGAGGGGAAGAGAAGAAAGGAGAAAGAAGAGGAGGGGAGGGATACAACTGATGGCATGGGAGGAAGAAAGGGGAGTGGAGGGATCGATAAGGAGGGAGAGGCCCCCGAACGGGTGGTCACTCGCTCACGCACTAAAGCGCTAGCGAGGGTATGCCCAGGTTATGGAGAAGACGGACATAAAGGCCAAGGAGAGGAGAAGAGAGCTGGTAAGGGGGATGAAAGCAAAAGGAAGGAAGACCCGAGAGATAAGTCCAGCTGGGAAGGAGGAGGAGGAAAAAGAGGAAGGGGGAACGCGAGGATTGACATGGAGGAGGGAGACCCTGGAGGGAGAGCCGCCCACCCACACATGGAGGGGAGGGACAGCCCGCCAGATCACCCCGCGCCGGTAATGACAACCCGATCACCCCACTCTGCAGCCCTGATGAACCCGAACCAGAAAAGGGGAGATAGACAGGGGGGCAAGGGGAAGGGGAGAGGGACTAACAGGGAGAACGGAGGGGAGGTAGAGGAAAGTGTAAGGGATACGGGCCATAGAAAAAAAGGGGGAGAAGCCTGGAGATTGACAGAGAGGAAGAGAACTTTAGACGAATGACCACTCCCTTGGACACGAGGGGGGAGGAGCACAAGCCACCAAATCATCCCACATTAGTGAGGGCGACCCGGCCCCCCCACCCCACACCCCCGGCAAAACCGGACCAGAAAGGAGGGGACAGGCATGGGAGTAAGGATAAGGAGAGGGAGATTAGCAATAGGAATGAAGGGAAGAAGAAGGTGGAAGTTAGAGACACGGCCAGTAAAGAAAGGGGTGGAAGTATGACAGCTGGCAGGGCAGCAGAAGGCCCTAGACGAATAGTCACTCGCTCATGGGCGAGGGAAGAAGGAAACAGGTCGCCAAATCACCCCGCGCCAGGGAGGGTAACCCGATTACCCCGTTTAGTAACCCCAATACATCGGGACCATGGGGGGGATGGATACGAGGACAAAGAGAAAGGAACCAGAGAAGAGAATGGAAAGAGGAAAGAAGATGGGGGGAGTGCAGGGGGAGTGCAGGGGATGGGAGAAGTAGAGGAAGTGTGAAAATAGGTGAGGAGACGGGGAAAGTAGTAAAAGTGACCATGCATAAGAAGGGGGTGGAAGATGAACCACCGGGCCAATTCACGGTAACGGGAATGCCCCGGCCACTTCACCCCAATCGCCCCAGCCACCCGGATACGAAAGAGAAAGAAAGAAAGACACCGAACCGCCCCTTAGCACTGGTGGCGACCCGACCACCCCACCCCGCGACTCCAGCACGCTCGAGTCAGTTGGAAGCGGGGCACCCCCTCCCGGGAACCAACGGCAGCATCAGGAACAGCAGGCAGGGAAATGGGAAAATACGAACTAGATACGATGGCACCGGCAAGAGAGACGAACAGGAGGGGGGGGGATAGAAAGAGACTTAGTAAGGTGAACGAAGGGAAAGAGGAGACAAAGAAGAAAGGCGAACCTAGTCGAATTAGATGGGACGAACGGGAGAACGATAAAGGTGGGGCGTGGAGAGACGTAGGGAACTCGGGACATACGACCACAGGAAGAGGAGGGGGAGCGGCTTGTAGGAACGACAGTGAGGCAACCAAAGTTAGTGGGGGCCCGAGTGAGAGAGTGGGTACCCCGAACCAGGCAGATCTGACTAATGGAAGGAATAAGAACGTAAGATCACAGGGGCAAGGAGAACAGGGGATAAGATCGAAGATAAGAGAAAGAGGGGGGAATGCCCCAGTTATTCCCAAGCCGCGAGCAAATGAACCAGATGAAGGCAACCACGTGAATGAGCCTTGCAGGATAGGAACAACCAACGGAAGAAAAGTCATCGCCGGAGCACAGCTGTTGCAACTAGGACCGGTAACTAGGTCCAAAAGCTGTGTGCAGACTGTGTTCAACCTATAAAGACACTCCCAGAGACTGGCTGATCAAGCCCTGATGATGTCAGCAGAACGCTGATGAAAGCTCGGCATTTGTATAGTGGCATTAAACTCATATAGTTTAATGATTTTACCCTGGTGTTCGTTTTATTTATTTATTTGTTTTGGCATATATATATATATATATATATATATATATATATATATGTATGTATGTATGTATGTGTGTGTGTGTGTGTGTTTATATGTATGTATGTACATACAGGCCGGGATACAGCACGGAAACGGCATTGGTCGCGTTGGTTAATGATCTCTGGAGGGCCCGGGACAGAGGTTATTCCTCTGTCCTTGTTCTTTTGGACCTCTCAGCGGCTTTTGATACTGTAGACCACGGTATCATGCTGCGGCGTCTCGGTGGGTTAGGAGTGGGAGGCACCGTTATGCGGTGGTTCTCCTCCTTC
>NW_015393365.1:0-1094 GCF_001527695.2 Protobothrops mucrosquamatus | reverse complement strand
CCCCTGGGGGTCGCCAGCCGGCACTGTCTGGCTGACGGCACCCTGAGGAGACCCACTCTGTGGGAGCGTACCGGCCGATGGGAGGTAACCTGCGGCAGAAGGCGGTCTCGGAGATATCCAGGTCCGATGCCATGGAGCGCTTTAAAGATGATAACCAACACCTTGAAGCGCACCCGGAAGGCCACCGGCAACCAGTGCATGGGTAGATATATACTTTCTTTCGATAGCAGGTAACAGAATTTCATTTTTAATGTGGGCCAGTGTGCTAATAGTAAAAAATAACAAGGTTGTCTGTCTGTCTGTCCGTCCGTCCGTCCGTCCATCCATCCATCCATCCATTCATATGGGCTAACATCTTTGCAAAACATTTCTTTTCCAATAGTGTTCTTTTATCTTATGCTACAACTCCTGTCCTATGTCTCCAGTCTTTTTCATTATCTCTGACAGATATACCGACACACATTATACCTGGGTGCTCTTCACAATGAACAAATACCAATTCTAATTTTATAGTGTATGTATTTTTCAATTCTTAACAAAATCTACAGATTTACATTCAACACAGAGGATATTTTTTACTTGCTCTTCAGCTCTTCTGAAGACATTTATCAAAAAGAAAAATATATTTGTTAACTCCAGATATCAATGAATAGCAGTCTAACTGAGAAGTTTTCAGATTTTATAAGTCTTGAGGCCACGCCCACCCCCGGCTCCACAAAGGCAAAAACATTGTGATAGGTCACATGACGCAATCATGTTTGACACCACTGCTTTAATATTAAAAAAATGTGTTAAAATGATTCCTCCCCACCTTTTTTTGTCTCTCATAGAACCTCATTGGCTTCTCAAGTTGAAAAGGCTTGCTCTACAGTATTTGACTGGAATCCTCCTAAGGATCTTGCATTTTAAAAATTAATCACATTTACCTGACAACATGTGACATGCTTTACAGTGTCACTGTGCACTTTCTACTTCAAACAGATTCAGTGTGGGTTTAATTAAGTCAGAGGGAAGTGGATCTTATCATACTAAAATGATATTTTACTAGTAAAACAGCTGGTAAGGGACAGTTTGGAGTGCTTTTTTTGCCTCCC
>NW_015393364.1:0-18625 GCF_001527695.2 Protobothrops mucrosquamatus | reverse complement strand
GCCATAAGCCGAGGACTCCCTGTAGAGGTGTTGGGATGCAATTCCATTGAATTTGATAGTGTTTTCTCCAGACAAAGTTGCAATTGGTTAATCACTAGAGCAGGGGTCCTCAACCTTGGCAACTTTAAGACTTGTGGACTTCAGCTTTGCTGGCTGAGGAATTCTGGGAGTTGAAGTCCACAAGTCTTAAAGTTGCCAAGGTTGAGGACCCCTGCACCAGAGGATCTAAATAATACTATACTTTAGTTGTACTCTATCTCAAAATACATCAATACGCTCCATTGCTAACCCTTTCTTCTGTTTTGTGTTCTTACATTAATTTGAAGTGATGGTTAAATACATAAAGAGTTCCTCTTTTTTTTTTCAAAGTTCCTATATATTAGTCACTTAATATATTCACTGAAAATCAATGGAACTTCAGTTAGCCGTGACTAATTTACCACATTGGTTTCAATGTGTCCGCCGCAAGCATGATCCTGACTCAAACCCTATGATTCAATTGGTCCCAAATTTCACAACTGGGGAGAAATAATTCATATTTTTAAACAGGATAATAGATACTTTGAAAATTGTAATTTTCATACCATTTCTGAGGCAAACATTATTTGGACCTTATTCAGCCACTTAAACAGGCATTTTTTTAAAAAAAATCAGAAAGGTGAACCAATACAGACTTCGATAGGCGTTTTTTGGATTATCGTCGATATGTCCTTCTGTTTTTTGAGCTTTTATTACTACCCTGATTTGTCAAAAACAGAGGGGAGCATGGGTAGTCCTCAACTTATGGCCACCGTTGAACCCAAAATTTCTGTTGCTAAGTGAGACAGTTGCTAAGTGAGTTTTGCCTCATTTTACAACCTTTCTTGTCAGAGTTGTTAAGTGAATCACTGCAGCTGTTGGTAACACGGTTGTTAAGTGAATATGGCTTCCTCGTTGACTTTGCTGGTCATGGACACCGCAAACGTCGTAAAGACGAGTCACTTGCCAAGCATCTGATTTTTGATCACATGACCATGGGGATGCTGTGACA
Source organism: Protobothrops mucrosquamatus (assembly GCF_001527695.2). Classification (NCBI taxonomy): domain Eukaryota; kingdom Metazoa; phylum Chordata; class Lepidosauria; order Squamata; family Viperidae; genus Protobothrops; species Protobothrops mucrosquamatus. Next base: position 17,595 of record NW_015393364.1, on the reverse strand, counting down.
GTTGTGTGAAAAATGGTCATAGGTCACTTTTCCCAGTGCCATTGTAACTTCCAAGGGTCACTAAATGAACTGTTGTAAGACAAGGACCACCTATATCTAGGAAGAGTTGGCTGCAATTTGGATCGTTCATTAGTTACTGCTTCTTTATTTCCCCATACTTTCAAACAATCTATGGAACCATGGTTTGTTTAAACATGCCTTACTGATTTGACCGGGCTTGTACAACCTGCTACATTGTAGACCACAGATTGCCAACTGTAATAGGGAGTGACACACAGCTCACAAAAGCGAAATCATCCCGATTAAGGCATAAAATGGATTTACCACTCACCCAGTGTACATACTTGCTCTTAACTGAGTATTTGATTGAAGGCCTTTTAAGTCTATTCTCGCTACCACTGTTTCTAATTCTTTAATTGACCTTGATTGGTTAGCTGCCTTCTGCTGATAAATAATATAACGGCCATTTCTTTCGTTAAAAAAAAACAAAACCCACTTGTAACGTTCTGCAGTTGTGTCCTAGAACCTTTGATTTCCAGATGTGTTTCACTCACCACAAAATAGCAAATCTTGAATGTCCTTAGTGTTCCATACATTTGTTTTTTGTTGATTTTCTGTGCATTGTCTTAATAAGTGCGTTTTTAAGCAGGATATGCATAAAGGTTATAGATTTACCCCATTCTAATCTATTGAAGCTACCCTTTCTTATGATAAGTCATTCAGATGAAAAATGTCTATGTAGATTCTCAAGTCATCCAGGTTATGGTGCTTTTTCAAATTCAGTTCTGAACTGAAGAAGCTTCTTGGATGAGGAGTGAAACTTTTCAAGGAAAACAGAGAAAGTCCAGGCACCTCTTGAAAAAGCACCTTTGGTTCAGAAGAAGTCTTCTCTGATACTAGCTCCATTAAACTAGCATCAAAAGTAACCAGTGCGGTCTTGTTCCTACGGAATCTAATCAATCGGTTCACATCATCAGACATTTTGTGGTAATAAGTTACCCAACGGAATTCATGTTGTGACCCAAAACTACTTTTGATCTGGTCACTCACTGGATGTCTCAGAATTCTAGAATGATATTCCTTTCTTGAATTCCTCATGCAAGTCAACCTTTCTTCTGCTTTGGCTGTACTAGTTGTACATGCTATTGTTCCTTTGAAGCTAAGAGAGCATCAGCTCACACACAAGAAGGAAATGCAAGTAGTAATCTTGGAGGAAAAATCAAGAATTGCAGAAGTACAAACGTTTTGATGGAAACAACAACAAATTCTAATGGGGAATTTCCCAAACAACTCACCAAAGATTAAATAATGCAGCTTCCCTAAGAATTAGAATCACTTCAATTATCTCTGAAACTGAAACTGCTAATCGCCCCAACTGGAACATCAACAGAAGTTGTAAGTATAAATGGCAGCAAAAGACAAATTATATATATATCATTTAACATAGGAAATGATAAAAACCCAACATTATCATCCAATAACGTTCAACCGTAAAAATCCCAGCATCCATCCAAAGATCCAAATCTTCTACGTATCACCAATATACTCTGAGACAAAGAATCAAAATACAGATTTCCAGAAATATCATTCTACAATTTTCCAATCAAGTGACAGAAGTGATAAAATGTACATTTTATCTGTGACATTTTGAACCCAACGGTCCAATTAACTAAAGGTGTTGTCCATGGGTATTAAATATTCTCCAGGAAGGAAAAGATATACTAAGTCAGAGGAGTCTTGTGGACTTCAGCTCCCAGAATTCTCCATCCATCCATCCATCCATCCATCCATCCATCCATCCATCCATCCATCCATCTATCTATCTATCCATCCCTTCATACTGCCTGGAGAATTCTGGCAGCTGAAGTCCACAAATCTGAAAGTTGCCAAGGTTGAAAACCTGTGTACTAAGTGAAAAAGTCTATACAGGTTAAATATATACTTAAAGATATAACTCAAATTTTGGGATATCCAGAACTCCATCTTTAACTAACAAGTGTATCTCCTTAAAAAGATATGATTTCAAGGGAGGGTTGAGCAAACGAGGGAAGATTGTACTATTAATTCAAGCAATTCTGAGATCAGTAGAAATTTTTCAGTTCTGGTGCCTTAATTCAGATGCTGGTAGAAAAGAACAATGGAAGATGGTATGTCTTCACGTATAAATGTCAAATTTCCAAGGAGCAGTAAGCCAGCCATGCTGGCTGAATTCATATAATGTGCTAAACCTTAACTCCAGTTTTACCAAATCCAAAAACAGGCCAGGGCAAAAACAAGTAAACTTTATAAGGACTTCATGGTTACACTCCTTCAACACGCCAAAACACATCTAGTCTTGTTTATTATGGCAACTCCGCCATTTTGACAAGAGAATTAAAAGGCTTTGTGTTTTTTCCTAAGATCCATAGAAATCAAAGGACAGTTCCAGTGCTGGCAATAATATTGGTAAGACTGAAAATTTCATAAAGAGAATGTTAAGTACTAGTGACTGTATGCTGGAAAAAGAGAGCAAGATACAGGTAACAGAATAACAGAGTCGGAGGTCTTCTAGTCTAACCCCCTACTCAGGCAGGAAACCTTATACCATTTCAGACAAATGGCTGTCCAGTCTCCTCTTAAAAACTTCCAGTGTTGGAGCATTCACCACTTCTGGAGGCAGGTTGTTCCACTGGTTAATTGTTCTAACTGTCAGGAAGTTTCTCCTTAGTTCTAGGTTGCTTCTCTCCTTGGTTAGTTTCCATCCGTTGCTTCTTGTCCCGCCTTCAGGCATTTTGGGGAATAGCTTGACTCCCTCTTCTTTGGGGCAGCCCCTGAGATACTGGAACATTGTCTATCATGTCCCCCCTCATCCTTCTCTTCATTAAACTAGACATACCCAATTCCAGCAACCGTTCCTTAGAATGTTTTACACCTATTTATTTAGCAAGTATTTGAAGTAATAATAGCACTGAAAAAAGGGACCTTACAGTCAGTCCTCACACTTAGAACTGTTGCAGCATCCCACGGTTACGTGATCTTGGCAACCAGCAGAACTGTTGCAGCATCCTGGGGTGTTTGATTGCCATTTACAATCTTCCTAGCAGACTTCTGACCAGCAAAGTCAACGGGGGAGCTGGATTCACTTAACAAACACATGATTCACTTAACAATTGCAGTGATCCATTTAACAACCGTAGCAAAAAAAAAAAAAAGCTGTTCCAACTCTGCTTGGATTTTCACTGTAACCCTTTAAGGTTGATCAGGCTGGAAAACCGCAAATGCCCAGCATCAGCTACCAAGTGCTGACTTATTATGAACCTGAATTCAGACTTCCTTGTTCAGCCCTGTTGTTCCTAAAACATGGAAAAAAATATTTGGTGGTGGGGAATATGCAGCTTCAGGCCTATCCGTGATTTTCAATGGAATTGTTACACATTACAACATGTGAATCAAAGAGGTCCTGACATTGGAAATATTTCAGTCATCAATTAGTAGCTGCTACTGGCTTGGAAACGGCTTCTAAGGCACAGGATCTTTTAGTTGAGGAAAGCACCAGGGGTTGGCACACATCTTCTTCACTTTTGCCGATCCACCTTGAGTTGCTGCCCACCTTAATTTCCAAGTAACCAGCTCTCAGAAGGCCAGATATAATAAAGTAAACGTGATGGTGAAAGAAAAATAGAAGGAGTAGGAGGAGGAGTTTCCAGGTCTTGTTTGGGCTAAAAGTGACCCTGAGTTCTGGGAAAGCTCAAGATAATGATGGCTCATCAGACTAGATCCAGGAACTGCATACAAAACACTTGATAGCGGAGTGGGGGGGGGAGGAGAAAATTCTTCTAAGGAGAAATTTCCTGACAATCACAGCAATTAATCAGTGGAATGAATGGCTTGGCTACAGAAATTGTGGGTGCTCCAATACTGGAGGCTTTTAAGAAGAGATTGAACACCCATTTGCCTGAAATGGTACAGGGTTTCCTGTTTGAGCAAGGGTTGGACTAGAGGACCTCAAGGTCCCTTCCAATTCTTTTGTTATTCTGCTAAAATGGCTTAAGGAAAAAGACAGTGCTGAGCTGCTGATTTAAATTCTGATGGACTGAGGGAGATGGCAAGGTGGCCTTGTGCATGGCATCAAGGTCACGGGTGCATTGTTTGACGATACCACCTTTCACATCAACCCTCCCCCACCCCAAACCAGCCCATATCTGCGCTTCCCATTAATTAATCTGAAGTAACTGGATACTTAATGGCGGAGTGCCTCCCATCAGGCTGTGCCACCTCTGCACTGGAGGTTAATTAAGCCACCACAAACAATTTTCCAAACCCCCTCCCTTTGTTTTCTTTCTTTGCAGCCCCAAAGGTGATTCACAAGCTCCCTGGCACACACACACAAAAAATCCCATGGGGTAGGGGCAAGAAGGAAAACAAAACAATCTACGGGGGTCCTTGCGCTCTCTGGGCTTGTTTGCTTGCAGATGTTTCGTTACCCAACTAGGTAACACCATCAGTCTACTTACAATGTATAATATAATTACTTGCACAAGCAAAGCAGACCACAGACACGGTGACGAGGCTGCGTATGATTATCTTTACACAGCGCATCATAGACTGATGATGTTACCTAGTTTGGGTAATGAAACATCTGCACGAAAACAGCCAAGCTCAGAAGGGGCACAAAGGACCCCCCAAGTTTAACCCTGAGTTACAAATATTCCCCCCTATGGACACAACACCTTAAAGGAGAATTAAACAGCCATGGGTGGGGGTGTGAACAGCTGATTCCAGCTCCCATCTGTCTGCCTGCTGGCTGGGGACAATGGGAATAGTAGTCCTACTCGTCTGGAAGGCGCTTTGGCAAACTTTAGGGGAAAAAAAAAAGAGACTGCGAGGAAGAGCAGGGGAGGAAGGAGGGAAGGGAAAAAAAAAGCAGCGGAGGGTGGGGTCACCTTTCCCATTCCCCGGCTGCGACCCGACCAGGATCTTGCCCGAAAGCGGGATCCCTCAGAGCCGAGTATCAGAGGGGGAGTTGAACCCCCTCCAGCCAAGCGGGAAGAAGGAGAGAAAAGGCACAATAAGAGGCGAGCTGATGGGAGGAAGAAGAGGAAGAAGGAAAAAAAAAAAAGAGAGAGATCCGCCCCGCAGACAATCTGTGGACTGCATGGGAAAGTTCCAGGCGAGGGACGGGCCGGCGACACGCATCCTGCACGTGGGAAACGGGGGAGGGGGGGGGAGGAGGAAGCTCCGAGCGGCCCCCGCGGACTCACCCACGCCATACTTCTCCCGCTTGGTGGGGATCCAGCGAGCCATGCCGATGCTGGACTGCGGGGTGGTGGTGGTGGTGGGGGGGGGAGCCTGGCCGAGCCCGCCGCCCCGGCTGCTGCTGCTGCTGGTGGCCGAGCCCGGGCTCCGCGGACGCGCTTCAGCCTCCGCCGGCCTCGGTAGCCTCCAGCTCGCCTGCCATACTTGGAGTTAACCCGCTTCTCTGGTTCCCTGGCTGCTCGGCCGCTGCGCCTCCCCCCTTGCTCTGCCCAAGTTTAATTCTCCAGCCGCCGCGCTGCGCCTCCGCCGCCGCCCGGGCAGCTTTGGGAACTCCAGCGGCCCGCCTTCCACCGAGGGCAGCGAGACGAGCAAAGGGCGGGCGCTCCCCGCCTCTGCCGGGCGGGATCACCTGCTCCGACGGCCTCTCTCTCTCTCTCCCTCTCTTCCCCTGCCCGGGATGGGGAGGACTCGGCCGCCCAGGACGCCGACGACGACGACGACGCCTTCCTGGGTGCGCACCAGCTCCGGACGTTCGCGCCAGGCCCGGCAGGCGCAAAAGTCAACGGGGGGATGGCCTGCTTAATGGTGCCCTCTTGGGGTCCCCCCTCTGAGGGGGTCTTCCCCCGGCATTTTCTGAGACCCCTGCCCTCTTTGGGGGTCCCCCCTCCCGCTCCTTCCAAGCCTGTGGGGCCTTCCCTTGCCATTGGGCCCACCCTGGTAATCCTCGACTTACAACCGTTCGTTTAGTGAGTGTTCAAAGTTACAAGGGCACTGGACCCTTCCAAGCCTGTGGGGCCTTCCCTTGCCATTGGGCCCACACTGGTAGTCCTCGACTTACAACCGTTCGTTTAGTGACTGTTCAAAGTTACAAGGGCACTGGACCCTTCCAAGCCTGTGGGGCCTTCCCTTGCCATTGGGCCCACACTGGTAGTCCTCGACTTACAACCGTTCGTTTAGTGACTGTTCAACGTTACAAGGGCACTGGGAAAAAAAGGGACTTGAGGGCCGTTTTTCACACTTAACGGCCGTCGCGGCACCACTCTCCCCTCCCCTAATGGTCAAGGGATCAACATTCAGAGGCCTGGCAACTGACTCGTGTTTATGACCGGTTGCAGTGCCCCAGAGTCACGTGATCCCCTTTTTCAATCTACCGGACGAGCAAAGTCAGCGGGGAAGCCCGATTCACTTAACAGCCGTGTTATTAACTTATCAATTGCAGCGATTCGCTTAGTAACTGGGGGTGAGAAAGGTCATAAAATGGGGCAAAACTCACTTAACAAATGTCTCGCTTAGCCACAGAAATTCAATTGTGGTCGTAAGTCAAGGACTGCCTGCATTCATTTTGCCCCTGGAAATAATCTTGTTGTTGGAACAGCATTTATTAACCGCAGCCCCTTGAAGATGTGTGGATTTCAATTCCCAGAATTCCACAGCCAGCAACAGGAATTCTGGGAACTGAAGTCCATATATCTACAAGGGGCAGAGGTTGAGAAAGACTAGTTTGGTATCTAGCATCTTTTTCTCCACTGCTCTGCTCCAGTTTAGATATTTTGAACTACGGCTCCCATTCTCCCCACCCAAATGTCTAAACTGAGCCTTATCTGATAGTCTGAGATAGGGGAAAGTTCTAAACTTATTTCAAACTTGTGTTGTTCTTTGCTTAAGAGGAGCAGGTCCAGAAAAAGACACTGGTTTCATTTTAGATCTGGTTTGGTGGCTACAAAGAACCACGTGCCATGGGCAATGTGTGCAAGACACACCTAGGTTCACCATAGATTACTCCACCACATTTTCTGATGTGCATGGGCCAGAAAACCAGATATGGCACACAGGCTGCATTTACAAGCCACCAGTAACCCAAAAGAGAGTTGGATATTTTGTTTTGTGGCTTGGAATGCCAGCTATGTCCAACAGCTACATTGTTCCAGCAAAGAGAAAGTCAGTTGCGGCTTTAATGCAAAACAAACTTTTTNAGATTACTCCACCACATTTTCTGATGTGCATGGGCCAGAAAACCAGATATGGCACACAGGCTGCATTTACAAGCCACCAGTAACCCAAAAGAGAGTTGGATATTTTGTTTTGTGGCTTGGAATGCCAGCTATGTCCAACAGCTACATTGTTCCAGCAAAGAGAAAGTCAGTTGCGGCTTTAATGCAAAACAAACTTTTTAAAAAGTATACACTGCACCTTTAAAGATACAGCTGCTAGACTTGGTCAGCTGTTTCAGGAATATATAGCTGAAGGGCACCTGACATGCATGCAGCATTAGTCATCTTAGAGGACTGATACACCCAGTTCCTAATTAAACAAGCAAGCTTTCTTTTGCAGCGTCTCCTCGTGGTTCGTCAAAGTAGCCTGCTGCTTGTGGGCCTCAACCGATCCACGCAGGACCCGACAGCGCTTTTTAAAATCAGGCAAACACCCCACTTCCCCTCCCCTCCCCACCTTTGCATTTTAATCTGGACTTTAGAATAAGCCCTGGTTCCTATCTTCCTCGATTCACTCTCCTTATCAGAAACGAAGTGGATTTAAGGATTAGGAAGGGCTCCCATGACCAGGATTTCTGACTGACAAGATATATTTCAGAAGGTGGAGAGTCAGACGCTGCATTTAAAAAAAGCAAAACAAAAAAAAAAAAGCAAAAGCTTGGATGCTAGAAGCGACCTTTTCGTAAAACCAGGAAAGCTTCAAATTTCCAGTTGACTCGTTTTAATTTGTTTTAAGTATGTATATCCCACCTTTGTTATTTTTATAAATAGCTCAAGGGGTGGTGAACATACCTCACACTCCCAATGAAGGAGAATATTTGTAGCTCAGGGTTCAAATGAGGGGTCCTGGGTGCTCTCTGAGCTTGCTTTGTTTTCTTGCAGACGTTTCATTAGCACACTAGGTAACGTCATCAGTGCTAGTCTGGCACTGATGATGTTACCTAGTTAGGGTAATGAAACGTTTGCAAGAAAGCAAGCAAGCTCAGAGGGCACCCAGGGCACCTAATACTCCTTCATCCTCCTGTTTTGCCCACATTAGCAACCCTGTGAATTGAGTTGGAATGAGAAAGATTAACTGGCCCAGAGTCACCCAAGCCTATTCATGGTTTCTAGGTCGGCAACTTAACCACTAGGCCAAATTGTCTCTTGAAGGGGAAGTTTTCCTTGAGTTGGGCTCAGTTCCTAGTGACATCCTGGACTGCTTGTTACGATCTTGTTGCCCACCAGACTAACATTTAATGCCACTGCTTTCTTTGGGGATTATTTTATTTTACATTCAGTTTTGTCTATAGCCCAAGGATTTATTTTTTTTTTAGCAGTCTTCCATTCAAGCACTGCCATAAAGAAAGGCAGGGACAGAACGCTCTTCTCAACTAGGGGCCCCATGTCCTATTGTCCAAGGGCCAAGATAACATGATCCAAGGAGGTGGAACCAGAACTGCCCACCAGATTAATCCTACCCAGAGAACATTTATCCATTTGCACTGAAGTCCTCCCTGAAGGAGAAACTGGAGAAAAAAAACTGTGGAAGGTGCGCACGAGTTCTGACTTGCCTATCTCTGGCCTTGTGTAAGAGCACAAGGTTTGAATGCCAATGGTCTCAGATTTATCTCTTAACAATGACCACTAAAGTAGCTGAGGATAGGCTGGGATGGTGCAAGAGGGAAGGAAGCCATACAGACCACAGAAGAGACACAGTTACTAGCTTTGCCCATCTTAGCTCCTGCAGAATTCCAGGCCTCTGTCTGTCGCTGCTGTTCCTTAAATTTGGGGAAAGCCCTCAGCTGGCCGATGATCAAGTGAAAGGCTTGCATTCTGGGTTGGTATCTACTGCTACGCTCATCCTTTCCTTGTTCAGCTGGCGTTTGCTATGAGGGGCAGAAGAGGGGATAACAACAAAGCCATCTTTCCATTTCAGGAGGGATTGGAGAATCCCAAGAACTAGGAAGCAGAGGCCGGACTTCCACCAGTGGAAGCCACCCATCCTGAAGCTCCGGAGTGTGTTTCAAACGTGTCTTTGTTGTACATCCTCTGGAAAATAGATCTGAAAATGAGTTGGTTCAGCTTGCAAAGACTTCCACAGCCCCCAAGTCATCCTACAGAATACAGAATACACAGGAACAGAGTTGGAAGGGACCTTGGAGGCCTTCTAGTCCAACCCCCTGCTCCAGCAGGAGATCCTACCCAGTGGTGGGATTCAAATATGTGAACAACTGGTTCTCTTGTGTGGATGCCACTTCTGGAAGTCCATTCTGGGCCTGGGCAACAAAAAATTAGCTACCGGTTCTGCCAAACTGGTGCAAACTGGCTGAATTCCACCACTGATCCTACCCTATTCCTGACCAATGGGTGTCCAGACTCTTCTTAGAAACCTCCAGTGATGGAGCACCCTCAACTTCTGGAGGCAAGCCGTTCCACTGGTTCATTGTGTGAGTCCGGTGAGGAGAAGGGCGGGATACAAATCAAATAAATAATAATAATAATAATAATAACTGTCAGGAAATTTCTCCTTAGTTCTAGATTGACTCTTTTTGATAAGCTTCAATCCATTGTCCTGCCCTCAGGTGCTCTGAAGAATAGGCCAGCCCCCTCTTGTTGTGACAGCCCCTCAATCATAAGAAGACCGCCATCAGGTCATCCCTAGCCCTTCTCTTCATTAGTCTAGATCAGTGATGGCGAACCTTTTAGAGACTGAGTGCCCAAACTGCAATCCAAAACCCACATATGCATTGTCGAGTGCTGGGTGGGTGTGGCCCATTGGCTGGGTGTGGCCCATTGGGTGGGCATGGCTGTGGTGGTAACGGCAGACTGGGTGGGACTAAAAAGTTCAATCAATTCCAACTTTGCAAGATCTTTTTTTTTTCCTGCAAGAAGTTGAAATTGACTGATTGATTGAACCTTTTTTTTTTTGTACACGGCGGCGGAGGCCTAAAGCGAAAAGGTTTTATAAAACCCAGCTGAAGGCCTAGGACTGGGGCGACGGCGCACGTGCCCACAGAGAGGGCTCTGAGTGCCGCCTCTGGCACCCGTGCCATAGGTTCGCCACCACTGGTCTAGATAGACCTAGTTCCCGTAACTGTTCATCATACGCTTTAGCCTCCAGTCCCCTAATCATCTTCATGAGATGTGGGACTGGTCTCAAACTGGTCAGCGTTTACATACGAAGGAAGCTAGATGGAACATTTATCTGGATCAGCTTAAGTTGATCAAGAGATTAGAGCTCGCCAGGAGACAATCCTTGCCTGCAGAAAGTGTCCTTCCTTCTCAAGCATTTCTACCTAAACCGCCTAACTAGTAGATGAGGGAAAATCAGCAGTTTCCTGGAAAGTTCTGCCAGTTAGAGAACTGTGTTCCCAAGTTCAGTGCCCCTCCCCCAGGCACGTTGAACAAAACCTCCTTGTTCCCTGGAGATAAGAATCTAATGTAATTGTTCGGAGAGCACCAGGTTGCAGTAGGCCGGAGGAGACAATGCTACCAAAGAAAGACAAACAGTGTGAAATGGGTTAGAGGCCCTTTCTTACACACTGCTCAAACAGATAAAAAGGAGATCTATTTGTGTTTTCAGACAGAACGGCACGCTGTGCATACTTACAAAGGGCTTAGAATTTTGGAAATCGCTTTCTGAGTGAAAAAAAGCTTTGAGCCAATGGGCAGTGGCCCAAGTTAGGAAGAAATAAGGATGGTTAGCAAGTTCAGCAGTGAAGCTTAAAACATGGTTGATATTTAGGACACGTGTTGTGAAGGAAAGGGGCAGAAATGATATCTCCAATGCTTGAAAAAACGAGGTCAGCAGAAGACCTAAGCTGCTAGATCCTGTCACTAAGGACACAGAAGTAACCTTACAAGAACTCACAGAAGTAGTGATTGACATACAGTTTTGCTGCACTGAGGGCTAGTCTGGAGCATGCAAATGATTGAATAACTTAAACCGGGGGTCCCCAACCCCCGGTCTGTGGACCAGTACTAGGCCACGGCATGCCAGCAACCAGTCCACACAAACAAGGAAAGCCCCATCCACAGGATGCACGCAGCACACAAAACCACGCCTGCTCCGGTCCGTGGAAAAACCTCTCTCCACATAACTGGTCCCTGGTGTCCAAAAGGTTGGGCACCTCTGACTTAAACCATTGCTATGAGCCACGGTGGCGCAGTGGTTAGAATGCGGTATTGCAGGCAAACTGTGCCCACTGCTAGCAGTTTGATCCGGACAGGCTCAAGGATGACTCAGCCTTCCATCCTTTTGAGCTCGGTAAGATGAGGAGCCAGATTGTTGAGGGCAAGACGCTGACTCTGTAAAACCACTTAGAGAGGGCTGTAAAGCACCGTGAAGCGGCACATAAGTCTAAGTGCTTCCGCTATTGCCAGCTGCACTTGCAATTTTTCATGTCCCCTCTAATCACCGACCGCTGCCTTTCGTAGCTCTTTCATCCGGGTCTCCTGGTCTGCTGCTCCGTTCTGAAGAGGGTTGATTACCTTCTCTTCTTTTTCAACCACATCACATTGACAAGAGCTCTGCCAGTTTCCTATTTTAGCCCAAGCGACAGGAAGAAGTATGAAACAAATGTTTTATCCCCGCCCCACCGACTCCACCAGTGGTCAAGCTCAAGAGCAGAGTTTCCCAACCTCAGCAATTTCTAAGCGTATGGATGTCAAGTACCAGCAGTCCTCGGCTTAATGACCACAATTGAGCCCAACATTCCTGTTGCTAAGTGAGACATTGGCTACGTGAGTTGCGCCCTATTTTACGACTTTTCTTGCCACAGCTGTTAAAGCGAGTCACCGCCATTGTTCGTCACACGGTTTTGTGGCTTCCCCATTGACTTTGCTCGTCAGAAGGTCGTGAAAGGGAATCACGTGACCCCCGGACGCTGCAACCGTCATAAATACGAGTCGGTTGCCAAGCATCGGAATGTTGATCACGTGACTGTGGGGAGGCCGCAACGGTCCTAAGTGTGAAAAAAAAAAGGTCGTAGGTCACTTTTTTCAGTGCCACGGTAACTTTGAACGGACACTAAGCGAACCATTGTAAGTCAAGGACTACCTGTACTAGAATACCTATCAATGGCTGTGCTGGTGGTGGAATTCTGGGAGCTGGAGTCCAAACATCTCAATGACTGTTGAGAAACCGTAATGTAGAAAGTGTCCATTGCCTTGAGTTGTACGAGATAAAGGCAGGTAGCAAATCGATGAATAAATAAAAGGGCTCCCCTCTGCAGTCAGATCTTATCGTTCCTAATCTGTGTGGCCAGGGATGAGTCATGATGGGAAATGAAGACAAAGATTTAGGAGGCCATCCTGACAGCAGGGCCGAGTTTGAATTCTCTGTATTTATTTGTTGCCATCTAGTGGTCGTCCCTGGTAAAATAAGAATAACAAATGGGTGTAAAGGAATTTGCAAAAAGTGTACAACTTTTGTTCCAGGGTATCCAAGACACAGTAGGATTTCATTAAGGCTGTTTTTTTTTCCCAAAGGAAAGGAGAAAAAAAAAGACCTCTATGCCAGCATCCTATATTTTGCATCAGCAAGATTTTGTCAAGTTGTGTAAACAATACCGATGGTCATGAAACATTTACTGTTCTGCCCATCAGCTCTATTTCCCCCAAATGGACTGGATGTACATTTTCAGGTTGAATGTACGTTATAATACGTATCGCTACAATACTATTTGCAATGTTTTCATACCTGAAAAACTTGTGAAACTTCCACTTTGGAGAGTTGCAAAGCGTGGAAAGTAGGGCTGTATTGCCATCTTCTGGCAGAAATATGGAACACACCAGTTAGTATAACAAATTTTCTGAGAGATAAGATTCCAATAAAACATTTGGCTCATTGACATTTGGCCTAGAGCAGGGCTAGCAGCTCCCAGAATTCCATGCTGGCTTAGGAATTCTGGGAATTGAAGTCCACAGGTTGTAAAGTTGGCATAGCTGCCTACCCCTAGCCTGAAGCAAGTCTTTACAATCAGCATTTTGTAGTCATCCATGTACAATCCTACTTTGCTTACAATCCTACCTTGTTCAGAAGCACCATTTATTACTCATTAATGCAAGAAGAGGAGGCTTTAGAACAACTTTTATCAACTTTAAGATGTTTGGCTTTCAATTCTCAGAATTCCGCAATCCAGCATACTGGCTGAGGAATTCTGGGGGTTGAAGTCCACACTTAGAGTTGACAAGTTTGAAAAACCACTGATTTAGAAGGAAGCAGCCAAGAGAATATTTTGCACTGTCATCCAGGGACAACATACATACCAAGTTGTTATCAGTTACTTAAGGGAGGTTGCCTGGATATTCCTGTCCACTGAAAACAGAAGACTGACAATCAGAGAGTGGATCACTATCACCCTTTGCTCATTTCACACAACATACTTAACTAGTTCATTCACAAACCCGCAACTGCCTTCCCATACTACATCAGGGGCGAGAAACTATAGCCCCTTTACGATTTGTGGACTTCAACTCCCAGAATTCCTGANAGTCAGCCTCACTCTCTCTTCCCAGATTCCATCTTGTTCCAATGGCAGGACAAAAGTCGAGACAGTTGGAGATGGGCTGGGCGCAGTGGTTGACCAGGGCATCTTTCGTGTCTTGCCGTGCTCTCAGCGTACCACGTCGCTTGCAGAAACTGCCTTCATGATCGTTGGTCCTATTTTAATAGGTCTCATCTGCTCAATCAGCCAGAGTCTGTCTTCACATGCTTGGGATAGACAAATCCCTTGCTCACCGAATGTCGAAGACACAACGGCTACTCTCAACCTGGTTTGGCCAGCCTGTCGAAGCTGTTGCCCGGGGTGTGGCTGCTGCGCATGTTGCAGTTACTAGGAGCCACAGGTGAGAGCTGAGTGTCAGGTGGGGACCAAAAGTGTACAAGCTGCCCTAAAAAAAGGGCACGACATGCCCTCCACCAGAGGTGCTACCCCTCCCTGAACACCCCATACACCCCAATGTTGAAGGCTTTTTAAAAATTACTTAATGTGTGGCATCCTATTTTTTTAAGATAGTTTTCATTCATTTATGGCTCGGAACCTCTCATAGCATAGAAAATACAAGAATCAGGTTAAGTTTGTTTACAAACAAAACCTTTAGCTTGTCTAACAACTTTAAAAAAATAATAAAATTTAAGTTTACAAAAACTAAAAAACCTGGTTTCCTTTTTTGTGTGTGTGTTTCGTCTGCCTCACTATAATAACAGGTTGGCCGATTAACCACTCTGGCAGCAAAGTTGGATATAAAAGTTTTGGATGAATGATTGCAGCAATTAAGGGACTCTGTGGCTATATAAATGGCCTAGAGGTAAGGATTGGTTCGCTTTTGTGGTCAGAAACACTCCCTTTCCAGGTAGTGCACGGCCTCACAGTCTTGTGATCTTTGCTCTGAGTATTATAATTTGACTCTCTCTCTATTCTTGGCTCACTTTTCAGTGTGGCTGAGATTGCAAGGGCATCCACAGAGGGACAGAAAAGTTGAGATGGTGCTCCCAGGATCAAAGCTCCACTCTTTTTCTCCATGTTGACAGACATTAAAAAGAGGCAAGGTTTCACTCATGCAGTCAAAGCTGCCATCTTGATTGTTTATATATTGCCCATTCCCAAATGCCTCTTGGATGCATCTTTCATTTGGCACCAAGAGTGCCAAAACCTCTGGGGAAGACATGACTGAAGATGCTGACTGTGATGGAAAGAAGAGAGAATAGATTCGTTCTTTGTAATTCCTCTCCGGACAAGGAAGAAGACTTGAGATCACCCACAAGTGCTCCAGACAGACACTCCTCATGAGTTACTAAATAAAAGCTACTAAAATTGTACACATTTGTTGTGATGAAGGAAGAAGTCATTTCTGCACATACTTCTTTTCTTTACTTTTTAAAGTACATTCTTTTTTCTTCTATAACAATTTCCAGACACTTCCAAGAAGAGCACAACATTTCTGTTAATAGCTACATTTTATAGAATTCATTTGATTCACACATGTTATTTCATGCTTCTTTTATAACTCTTTATTTGCTTATGGTCCGATGCTTGCTTATGGTCTAAGACCCGCTGTATAGCAAACAAATTTTATATTATCACAATTTCCCATTGCCTCACTAGCATGAAAAACTAGAGAAACCTACTGATCAGGGGTGACACAGCTTACTCTGAGAGCTAAGCCAACGATTCTCAACCTTTGGTCCATGGACCCCTGTGGGAGGGCACAATGTCATCAAAGGGGGTCCTCAAAGGCTTGAAAAAATATTATGATTTAAATCTTGAGTTAAGTCCTGGGGATTCATGGCCACAAAAGATATATGAAGTGGGTCCATGATGAAAGAAAGGTTGAGAACCACTGAGTTAAGCCACTCTTTGATTCCCCAAATTGGTTCAGGGGGCCATAAATAGCCCACAGTTCATTGATGATCCTTTACTATCTTGGCTTATCTTCAGGATATATTTCTTAGTGTCATGTGACCGCCATTTGCGACTTTCCCAGTCAGCTTCCTATAAAGTCAACGGGAGCTTGCTTAATGACCGTGTGATTGGCTCAACAACTACAGCAATTTGCTTAACAAGTGTGGCCCAAAAGTCATAAAATTGGGTGTGACTCTTACCAACCACTTTGCTTAGCAATGGAAATTTTGTCCTCAATTGCTGTCCTAGGTCAAGGGCTAACTGCATTTCTGACCTAAGCTATTGCTTATCATTAACAGAGTGCCTGATCTATCCGTTGATTCTCATCAGCATTTTATATAAATCTCCTTATTTAATTCTGCTTATATATCAACATTCCACATTTGCAGAAACTAAAACCAATCATCTAAAAAGCCCCTCACTTAACGGAGCTTCAAACAAGAGGGGAAAAAACAGACATTATTGATTTGACCAGTGGCTTTTATCTAATTAGATTTATGATTTATCGACTTGCCACTTGGCACGCGTGGTGGCTTTATTGCCATCATATTTCTTTGGAATATAAGCCTTTTCATATCAAACTCGATGACCATCTTTGCTGAGTCTGAATAAAAGCCTCCATCCATCTTGCCAATTTAGTATGAGGGTGCGGCACAAATGGTAATTAACATACTGGAAACTTTATTAAAGAGTTGGGAACTTCATTGCCTACGTTAGATTCAGATGCGTGTTTAAAAAAAACGTGGCTGATTTAAATGTTGGCTAGATTTTTGTGTGTGTGGACATTTGGATGAAAAAGGCTCAGAGGATTGAACTTGCAAAGAAAATAGTCAAATTCAGTTCTTAGTTTAAATCAAGTTGTTTGAACACAGCCTAACCACAATTGTAACTGCTTGTAAAATAGGTAAGATCTCTTTCTTGCCAGTGAAAATTCAGACCCATCTTATCTGCAGAAAATAATATACAAACCAAAGAGGAAAAAAAACAACCCTGAACTACAGTCACATTGCAAGTTGAATTCCTTTCGTGACTGGGCAAATATGCCTTTTGGTAATAATGATAATAATACAGTATGACTAAGCAGCAACAATAGTGCATTGGAAGATCTTCAGGACGTATCATTTGCCTACAAGCAAGAACTGGCAGGTCCATAAAATAGAAAATAATCATAGAAAATGAGGAAGCTGCAATGCTCTGGGACTTTAGACCTCAAACAGGCAGGCACCTGCCACACAACACATCAGACATAACAACTGTTGATAAAACAACAACAACAACAAAAATATCTGGATTGTGGACATGGCAGTATCTGGAGACAGCCAAATGGAAGAGAAGGAACTGGAGAAGATAACAAAATACAAAAACCAACAAATAGAAATAGAACAACTGCAAAGATAGCACAATAGCAACAGGCGCCTTGGTTGCAATCCCAAAACATCTGGAGCGCCACTTGAATACCATCAGCATTGACAAAATCCCTGTCAGTCAATTGCAAAAGGCAGCTTTACTTGGAACAGCTTACATCCTGCAACGAGGCCTTTAACACCATCTAGCATTAACAACTCCCTATCCCAGCTCCTTGGGAAGGACTCGATAGGTGGATTAAAATACTGACTCCATTCTGAACATCTGGGTGACTGTGCAATGAACTGTAATAATAATAATAATAATAATAATAATAATAATAATAATAATAATGACTCAAAACCAATAAGCTCTTTTCCTCCTACCTTTAAGTAATAGAAACTTGTAGAGCAGTGGTTCTCAACCTTTTTAATGCTGCGACCCCCAACCGGTCGTAAGTCGAGGACTAAACCGGTCGTACATCGAGGACTAAACCGGTCGTAAGTCGAGGACTACCCAACCAGTCGTACGTTGAGGACTTTCCCTGCCCGGGAGCGCCGCGCATGCATGGTTCCTCCCCCTGCGCCAGCCGAGGCGTAGCTGGCAAGCGGCAGAGACGGAGCAGGCCGACCACCAGC
>NW_015393363.1:14856-20738 GCF_001527695.2 Protobothrops mucrosquamatus | reverse complement strand
TCTTCCCAATCACTGACAGATACCCATCTTCCCTGCAAGATAATGGGCAATAAAACCTAACAGATTGTATGCATCTTGAGTTTATCCATTGATTGTGTTGAAATAAGAACACCATTTCAGCATCAATAGAGCTGTTAAGCCCCTCTTACTTAAATGCTGGCAATAACATGAAGGCAATTTAATAGGAACATTGTAGGGGAAAAAAATGTTGCCAGTGCATGTTGGTGCTACAGTGAAATGTAAGTGGGAACTTGGCCTACATCTGGCATTTTCTGGGATGACACACATGGACATCAGAACGACAGACCTTGCAACCAAAAGGGGCAATTATACCATCACAGCCCAGCTGTTCTGACTGTGACATTGTGTTGCTGCTTACCTGATTTGCTTGAAAGCCTCCAATCCTATGTACAACTACAACACGTAGGGCTTTTTAATGTTTAATCCCTACACGTCATCATATTCTGAAAGTAGATAGTCAGTTAGATAAGCCGAAAACAATAATCCCAAGCAAGGTTCCAAGAGAACCTCAAGCACAAGCTTACAAATGATATTAAAGGAAAAGGGGGAAAAACATGTCAGATAAATACAAGCTAAAATTCCAAGGGCTTAGAAATACCCTATTTTTAATTAGCTCTCTAACAGAAGTAGCTTCTGGCAAAGCTCTGTACCACTGATATTATTGTCCCAACTGTATTGGCACAGATTGACATGTTCCATACATGAAGAGAAAATCATCACCTTTCCAGGGAGAACACTGAGTGCAGGTGCAGTCGGATCGCCTACATTCAAATTTTACTTTTTATACCGAAAGATCAACTTATATCGCCAACCAAGTTTAATTAGCAACTTTCAATGCAGGGAGAATTATTTTCCTTAATGTGTGGGTTTGGCGAATTAAAAAAGATAACCAGTGCTCACTAAGCATAAATCAGAGCAGGCATACTCTCAAATGTGATTAAAAACCAGTGCATGTTGTGGCAGCATTCCTCAAGCAAAGTATTACGTGCAGTGATACTATCAGTTACTTCCCATCTTTCAAGAGATATTGGTTTTTCAGTGCTCCCAAACTGAGGAAGTGAGCCTGCTTTCATGAAGACAATCTACATACTCCTGAAATATTCTGGGAAGTGAACAAAAAGTTTATTGTGAACAGCAGAGAAAATGAATTTTGTGATTTCGCCTGAAATTAAGGTCTTAGATCTGAATCTTTAGAATAAGTGGCTGACTTACGGAGTCAAAAACTGTGACCTACGTCTACATCAGCTGCTTCAATAGAGGAAATCAGAAAGAGCATTTTCAACTACAAACTGAATAATGTGCTGAAATGGCCTTTGTTAATTCCCAAGCTCATCTCCCTGTCCCTTTAAAACAAACTAAATATTGTTGCAATTATATCCCACAAACTATTATTTTTACAGACCAGTCTACATCTAGACACTGAATTTTACCGATAAACATCATTTTGTGGGAATAAAAGCTCTTTCCTGATTTCCAAATAGTGGTTTGGCTTGTTTTAACAAAAATATTTATTTATTTATTTATTACATTTTAATCTGCACGTCTTGTCTTTCTTCCCCATTTCTTTTCACAAGAACCCTGTGAGGGAGCAGACTGATATAATATGACTACCTCAAGGTCAATCAGAGAGATGTCATGAAGTTACCAGTTAAGGGAGAGATAGAAACCTGGAAGAGAAAGCCTTGTTTAACCTTTAGGGGGAATTAATTTGTTTCTTGGGATCAAAACCAAAGTCATTTGTCACTTTATTCCACAATTATTTCCCTTTATCGTCCCTAGAATTTCCTGGTCAACATTTAATTATGTCCTTCCTTCCTTCCTTCCTTCCTTCCTTCCTTCCTTCCTTCCTTCCTTCCTTCCTTCCTTCCTTCCTTCCTTCCTTCCTTCCTTCCTTCCTTCTTTCCTCCCTCCCTCCCTCCCTCCCTCCCTCCCTTCCTTCCTTCCTTCCTTCCTTCCTTCCTTCCTTCTTTCTTCCCTTCCTTCCTTCCTTCCCAGGATTGCTGCTACCTCTTGAGTAGATATAAACCTATTCAGTAACATATAAACCTATTCCAATAGGACTTAGAAAAAGCCTCTAATTTCTTTTCCCTTTTGCCCCTTTCCCCCTTTCTCAAATGAAGTTGCTCCCTTTGTTCTTATCTTCAAAATTTCTGAAGATCATTTAGAATAGAATAGAATAGAATAGAATAGAATAGAATAGAATAGAATAGAATAGAATAGAATTGGAAGAGACCTTGGAGGTCTTCTAGTCCAGCCCCCCACTCAAGCAGGAGAACCTATACCTGTGGTGGCGAACCTATGGCACGGGTGCCAGAGGTGGCACTCAGAGCCCTTTCTGTGGGCACGCGTGCCGTCGCCCCAGTCCAGCTGGGTTTTATAAAACCTTTTCGCTTTAGGCCTCCACTGCAGTGTGCAAAAAAAAAGGTTCAATCAGTCAATTTCAACTTCTCGCGGGAAAAAAAAAGTTCTTGCAAAGTTGGAATTGATTGATTGAACTTTTTAGTCCAACCCAGTCTGCCGTTACCACTGCAGCCTCGCCCACCCAATGGGCCACGCCCACCCAATGGGCCACGCCCACCCGGCACTTGATGATGCATAAATGGGTTTTGGGTTGCAGTTTGGGCACTCGGTCTCTAAAAGGTTCACCTATACCATCTCAGACAAGTGACTGTCTAGCCTCTTCTTAAAAATCTCCAGTGATGGAGCGCCCACGATTTCTGGAGGCAAGATTTAGAAGGTGAAGAATTTATGACAGACCGGTTCAAACTGTCAAAAGCTTTTTCTACCTCCAGAAACATTAATGCAACCTGTTTGTCGCTACATTGTTATAAATATTCAATCATATTCAAAATGACTCTTACATTGTCTTTTAGTTGTCTTTTAGGCAAGAAGCCACAGTTGTTTTCATGTATGTAATCCTGTAAACCTTTTTTTAAGTCTTTCAGCTAAAATAAATGTAAAGAGTTTGTAGTCTCCTGACATTTAGAACGTCACGAGTTTATGAGTAATGATAATTACTTAATTATATCATTAATTATAAAAATAATTTATATTTTTATCATTCAGCTAAGCAAACTTCAGAAATGTCTTCTACCAAAAAATAAAATATACTTTCTACTTTTTATTTCCTCTCTCTGCAGATACTTCCAAAATCAAAGAAGAATCTTGTACAACTCAAAAGTTCACATATCACATAATAAAGCTTTGTTTTCAACCTTTTTATTAATGACTGGGACAATACAATTTGAGCGATAAACCATGAATAGAGAAAGGTTTAGAGCTTTTCTCCATATTTAATCACTATCCAAAACACTGATATTCACATATGATCTTCTAAGTGGGCAACATTCAGACCTGAATTTCAGTGCCTGAATTTCAGCCACAAACCACTGAATCAAAGTCACAAATTGAAAGAAGAGAACAAGGAGGAGGTAGAGCACGGGTGTCAAACTCAATCACGTCACGTGATGTATTGTGACGTATTGTGATGTTTTTTGCCTTTGTGAAGCTGGGGTGGGGGCGTAGTCTGGGCATGACGCATCCAGCCCGTGGGCTGCCAGTTTGACACCCCTGAAGTAGAGGGATGAAATTATGATTTTGATCTTTCCGGGGTATCATCAGCACATCTCTGCTCACGTCCTTAGGAGAGGATCAGAAAGAATGCTAAATGCATATTTCCCCAAGGTCTCTGCAAGGTCTCTGAAAGAATCAAATCATTGCGTAATTAATCTTCCCAAGCTTCTGCCTGGAATAGAATAGAATAGAATAGAATAGAATAGAATAGAATAGAATAGAATAGAATAGAATAGAATAGAATAGAATCTTTTTAAAGACTTCCAAAAGAAACTTTGCTTTAATGAAGCAGATCCATGTTTGTTATGATGTAAAAGGAGGACTTCCTAAAATTAGCCTTCAAGGAAGGAGAAAAATCTTTAAGCATCAGTTTGTCTGGAAATTAAAAAACTGGAAATATGGAAGGATGTCCAAAGGGAATGGAATGAGAATTGCATAGAAGACATCTAGAGGGAAGAATGTTTACACTAAGAAGAAGACATTAAAACCTTGTTTTTTTCCAGTTAATGACAAAGCTAGTTAGGCAAATACTCTGATGTGGAATAAGCATCTTTGTTTCTGTAACATATAAAAGACACTTTGTTGATTGGCTTGAATATATTCACATCCATTTCCATTTCTATCTGCTGTATCTGTCTACCAACCCATCTCTAAAGCTATGGTGATTATATGTGCTCTATTGCTTAGGCAAAGCTGTGTTTTTAATACTTTTCTTCTTTTTTTAGGTATATGACTAAAATAGATGTCCTGGGTAGATAATTCTTGCTCTTGCACACAAACCTATACTGAACCGACAGATGTTGTGAATCATCCTTGCTTTCTTTGGGTTGGATACATTCTATTCTGAATTCTGTTACTATATCCTTTTCTCATTTCCAAGCAAATAAGAATGCCCCGACCAAATTACTGAATCATACCAATGTGGTGGAGATGACTCACAGATCCCTGCAGATGGTACTAAGAGCAGGAAGGATCAAGTGGGAACACAACATCTGCAGTCAAGCGGAATAGCGAGCTCACTGTCTGCCTGAAAATGGACATTCATGGCTGCAGAGATTGAAGTGAAAACAGTGGCTCTAGGACAGGGGTCTTCAAGCATGGCCCTTTTATGACTTGTGGACTTCAAATCCCAGAATTCCTCAGCCAGGCTCGCTGGCTGAGGAATTCTGGGAGTTGAAGTCCACAAGTCATAATAGGGCCAAGTTTGAAGACCCTTGCTGTAGGAGATCAGGACTTTGTCTATCAGGTCCATGACCCTTTTAACAGACTTTATTATATTCTGAAGTAAGTGAAGTAATATAGATGGCTATGGAAAGAAGGGCATTTACAGACTGCAAAATCTTGCAACTTGCCATAGGATGAAAGATACCAAGAGAGTAAGACAATGAGGCAACAGTGTTTCAGGGGGAAAACTGGTTAGATTTTTCCACACAACCTTGAATGTCTCATGGTTGGCTGAAGAAGGTGCAGATAAGAGAAAATCAATGCTTGTAGCCTATATCATTGTGCTGTCACAACTACTGGAACTATTTTCTCCCCCCCTCCCACAAACCGTAACGTGATGTGATAGAAAGTGAAGAGGTAGATTTCCAGGAGGGAGGGGTGCATTCCAGAGGAGTAAGCATTGGTTATTACCTGTAAAGCTCTGCATGGGATGGATTTCACCTCTATGGGACAGGTCTGCCCCATCCATGCTGGCAGAAGATACATCCCATCAGTGGATCTCATCAGTCAAAAAAAAATCCAGCTGGTGGGGTTCAGGAAAAGAGCCTTCTTTGCCACAGCCCTGGGGGCTTGGAACATCTTGTCCCCTGAGGTGAGATTGGCTCCCACCTTCCTGACTTTCCGTAAGAGCCTGAAGACCTGGCCCTGCCAGTTGGCTTGAGGGGGAAATTCACACTGGAGGTGGTTGATTGACTAAAACAGGTGTTCCCACCTCCACCTCTGTATATTCTCCTTCTCTCTCTCAAACTTTATTTATTGCTTGTATTTTATTGTAATTTTTAATGTGATTTAATATATTTATTCATGCATTTATGGTTTTATTTTAATATTGCAAGCTGCCCAGAATCGGGTGGCAAACAAATGTAATAAAGAAGAAGAAGAAGAAGAAGAAGAAGAAGAAGAAGAAGAAGAAGAAGAAGAAGAAGAAGAAGAAGAAGAAGAAGAAGAAGAAGAAGAAGAAGAAGAAGAAGAAGAAGAAGAAGAAGAAGAAGAAGAAGAAGAAGAAGAAGAAGAAGAAGAAGAAGAAGAAGAAGAAGAAGAAGAAGAAGAAGAAGAAGAAGAAG
>NW_015393363.1:11970-14733 GCF_001527695.2 Protobothrops mucrosquamatus | reverse complement strand
TTTGATTGGGTTGTCATGAAAACGGGATTCTCTATTTTTTAAAAAGATGAACAAGGATGAACTACTTCTGGGCAAGGGGCAGGAATGGGAGCAACTGAGCTCATCTAGGTGAAGTGCCTCTTGAAATTGCTCTTCTGGGTTAAGCTGAGCAGGAAAAAGAGTTAAGGTGTGAAATCTATTGAGTTTTCAGACACTAAAGAAAGAATATGGGAACAAAGGGAGTCAAAGCAAGTACAGTAGGAATTAAGAGGAGCGGTTGTGCTGGGTTTACTCAATTGTGTGTGTTGCTGCTCTGAGAAAAGATGTTAAGCTGAACATTTGTAGAACTGTTGCTTTCAGTCTGGATCATCGTTCCTTTCCCTACAGAAATTCCTTCAACTGCCATTTTGGTTTCCCCACTAAGCCCTAGGCCTCCCAGGATTGAAGCCAGTCCTCTCATCACAGTGTATAATCTGCTTCAAATTAATTCTGAACTGAAATCTGCCTCACAATACCTCAAAAGCATTTTTTTTTTGTTTCCTCTCTGAAAAACAAAGACTTCTGTTTTCAAACATGCTCAAGGCATGTGGAAAGGTCTGAGGAACTTCTCTTGATGGGGTTTTGGAGCTTGGAGGTGACAGAAGATGCTGCTGATGTTGCTGCATATTTTTCCATGAGTTGGAAACCTCCCTGTCTGCCTGAATTTCCTTGTCTGAGAGAAAAGAAACACTAGGGAAATGGCCTCAAGATGTTTTCCTTTGGGATCCAGTAAAACATGGAATGCTAGAAAGATTGCCCACTGGTGAAAATATATGATGCTTTCACACATTTATCTTTCCCCCCACTCTGTAACCAAATTAGTAAAAAAATACCAATTTCTTCAAGTTTCCCTTAATTTCTGTGGTGTCCATGCTGGAACAAGTGGAGGAGAGGAACAGACAATATGGTGAATATAGTATGTCCCATCATATGTTTTGACAAAGATAGCATTGTGGAAGTTAATTTCTCTCATTATAATGAATTAGAAGTGGTAAAGAAAAACAAAGGAGGATTTTTATGCCTGGTATTAATGGCAACAAGTGAAGAAAATATGCAGATTTGACCACTAAAAGTCACCATACATCCTTTATTATAAAGAACAGCCATTTATTTCAAATTTCAAAAGCTGGGCTTAAATTTGTTTGTTTGTTCTATTATAAAAAGAGTTTTTATCATCCATTATTTTTAAAAAAAATACAGACTAGTATAAATTAAGAAAAAGAAAAGAAAAACAAATCAAAGAGGAAGCTAAATGCAAGAAAGGGGGAAAAAAGAGGAAAAAATAGGAAAAAAGATACAAAGAAGTAGCTTCCAGTCTTCTTTACAACAGTTATAAGTATAAATATACTTCTGACTGTATGATTATAACATACTCTCTTCTTTCTATAATCTATCCGGTTTAATCATCAAGACTATATAAATCATAAATTCATTTTTTTCTGTTTTACACAAAAAGTCCATAAGAGGTTTCCAGTCAGCAATAAATGTAGATATTGTCTTTTCTCTGAACAAAGAAAATAATTTAGCTATCTCAGCAAAGTCTATCATTTTTACCAACCATTCCTTTATTGTGGGTAATGCTGAATGTTTCCATCTTTATGCATATAATACTCTGTCTATCAATCTCAAAAGAAAAGCCTCTGGTCTCAATTATATATTAATCTTTAAAATCCTTTGAATCAGTATATTCGGATCCAGAATTTTCTAACTTCTAGTTATTCCACCAAATGTAATAAAACGTCCCTTCTTCTTGTTTATATTTCCATCATAAATTTGAAATGCCTTTATACATTCTAGACAATTTCTCTGGTGACATATACCAACTGAGCATCATTTTATAACAATTCTCTTTAAGATTATAACTTTGTATAAATTTCAACCCTTTTAATCCAATAGGTTCCCATTCTTCTACCTTTATATTGTAAGCAAAGTGTTTAATTCCCATTATTATATATTGTTTCACTTGTTCTTCTTCTGTTTCAAATTTCCAAAAAAGTTTATAAATTTTGGCAATTACATGTGTAACATTTTACATTATTTCAAATTCAGACTTACAATGTTCAAAACCATATTTTTGTCTACTTTAAATCTTTCCAATAATTGTAAATAAGAGAACCATTGACAGCTTATATACAGTAGATATGCCTCTGCCACTAATTCTCTTGATTTTATTTTATATTCACCATTAGCCATTTGTGTTTGCCATTATTTCTCATTTATAAAATGCTTCTTGTGCTGAGAGCTACAAAGGTGTTTTCATGTACAAATCTGGATTTATATCTATTCCATATTCTCAATGTAGTACGTCTAACTGAATAATTTTTAAAATCCACATTAATCTTAACTTTGTCATAGCCCAAATGTCTATGCCACCCAAATCTCAGGTCATGCCCTTAAACTACAAAAATCTTTTATTTCTCAGTAATACCCATTCTTTCATCTAAACCAAACAGCAACCTGCAAAATACAATTTCAAATCATTAAACCCAATCCTCCTCTTTCCTTTGCACCTGGAAACACCTTATATTTAATTCATGCTTTTTGTCTTATTATTATTATTATTATTATTATTATTACTTTAATTTATACCCCGCCCTTCTCCCGAAGGACTCAGGGCGGCTTACAGGCAAATAAAAAACGAAACTATACAATAAATATCTAAAAACAATTAAAATATATATTAAATTAGCCTGTTATTTTTAGAAAAGTTATAAAATCCCTATTAAAATCCCTATACAATCCCCC
>NW_015393363.1:7021-9622 GCF_001527695.2 Protobothrops mucrosquamatus | reverse complement strand
CGCCCCCTTCCATGCCCAACCAGGTCTCGGTAATACCTGCCAGGTCCGCACCCCCCTCCTGAATAAGGTCTTGAATGAGGGGGGCCTTGTTTACCACGGACCTGGCATTACACAGCATCAGTCGGTGATCCCGGGGCCGGGGATCTAAGATCCCTGGGGGTCGAGTTGAGTCCTGAGGACCGGAGCACCCACAGGCTTGCCATACAAATTTAGATATTTCATTTTGCCACTATTGAAATGGTACACCAGTTGTTAAAACAGGTATTGTCTGAAATAAAAATACCATTGTAAACAAGACATTCATTTTTACCTCAGAAATTCTCCCCATCAATGACAATTGAAGTTTCTTCCATCATTACATCTTTTTTTTTTCAACTTCATTTGATGTCTTTACTTTCTCGATCTTTTAACCTGTTTTATTCATCAGTGTTTTATTTTTTTATTTCATCTTCTGTTTATGTATCATGTGATTCACTAAATGACTATGGCCTAGTGACTTTTGCAAAATATGTCAAAAAATGGATCCGGTCATGTGGGTGCCTCGATTTATGACCACAATGACTTATGACTGGAGTTCCAATCCCAATTGTGGTCATAAGTCAAGGAGTGACTATAGATGGATTTCATTGGAGCTACATTTGAAAGTTTCCTTGGGAATAGGCATCTATGAGTTACATAGTTACAGATGCTTTATGTACTTATTCAGGTTCAGCAAGTCAGACAGGAGAATAAACTGAGTAATGTAGAGATAGACCAGCTTCCAGGAACTGCAATATGCTAAGAATTAAGGAACAATCTATGCTTTTCTTTAGGGCTTATGGGGAAGATCAGAAAATGAAGGCTAATTCTTTTGCATAAAAACATATTTTTGATTTCCCCTCCAAAATTGTTTCAGCAATATGATTTGCTAGAGGAAGAATAAGTTTTGCAGCTGCTATTACCAATTAATAGATCCTAATTTCTTGCTTTTTTAAAAATCTCTGATCCTTGCTATATTTAGGATTATCCACATTAGATAGAATCTACCCATCCCATATATGCCAACTAAAATGTGTTATGGTGGTGTTAAAAGAGCAGGAACCTGAAATCAGGTCTTCCCTGTCTTGGTTCCCTTCCTTTGGAATAGCCTACCTCCACCACAAAATTAGAACAGCCGCTTTCTTATTAACACACAGGAAAGGTGTGTCTTCAAAATGGAGAGTTCAAGATAATTAGTGGCAATTATTTGGATGGGGTGATTTTGGGAGTGATATGATTTTATGTATGGATATTGCATTCTGGTTCTATATTTCTTTTTAATAAAACCACTGTTATTTACGCAGATTAGCTTTGGGAGTTGCAAAGTACTTAAGCTGTTGTATGAGGTGATATATAAATAGCGGTATAAAATGACTAGATACATACACCACATAGTCCTAATTCTACAGCTCAAATCAAGTGTAGAACTGACAAAGGGTTCCAGTTCTTTGAATACTAGTATATAAATTATACTTGTGGTCAATGGTAAAGGTCTTGGGATCAGAGTAGAGAGACCCAAGTTTTAATTTTCTCAAACTGGATAGCTTTGGGTTAGTCAATCTTAACCTATATCATATTTTTGTGGGGGAAAATAGGAGTATTGTGTAACACCCTAAACTCCTGAGTGGAAGGGAAGGGAAAGGAAGGGAAGGGAGACCTGTCCTTATGTCCCTGATCACCTGTATTTGTGATCAAGTACAAAGTGTGAATCTGTCCTAATAGAACCAAACTGCAGATGGTGGCATTATTTTTTCTTAAAAGTGGGGAAAAACCAGTTGTGGTTTAGCTTTACCTGAAATACATTTATTTGTATGCATCAAATGACTATCAATATTTCCAGGGCACTCATAAACATATTTCACTGAACAGAAATGAATGATTTTTTTTCACACAAAGACCTGAAAGTTTGAAGACAATTCATAATAATATTGCGTGGGGAAAACCCCACATCCCCCTATCACTGGTATCAGTGGTGGGATTCAAATATGTGAACAACCGGTTCTCTGTGTGGATTCCGCTTCCGGAAGTGCATTCTGGGCCTGGGCAACAAAAAATTAGCTATCAGTTCTGCCGAACTGGTACAAACTGGCTGAATCCCACCACTGCCTGGTATTTACCATTTGACTATAGAAAACCACTAAAACCAAATGGATTAATTCTGGGGGTAAAGCAGTTCTGGACTGTACTGTGAAGTGGATATATGTAGTAATTAAACATATACCTGCACATACCTTCACACTTATAAAGAAAGAGAGATTTGGAAAGTATGAAGATGCTTACTGCAACTTTATGCCCATGTCAACAGTAACAAAAATCTAGGCATTGACTGAGTTTTCTTAGAGAATTAGTTCCATAATTTGAGTTCTTCCTTAGAGAAGGCACATCCCCCCCCTCCATCCCTTCTGGATAGTCAGTCACCGCATCTCCTATGGTGGAGAATGTCCAGAGAAAAGACTCTGCTGAAAACCCACATAGACAGACACATGTGGAGAGAAGCAATAAATGACTCCTCTCAACCCAGTTCTGTGGCCTCCTTTCAGCTAGAGGAATCTCTCATTAAAACTGAATTAAATTAAACTTCAG
>NW_015393363.1:2584-6266 GCF_001527695.2 Protobothrops mucrosquamatus | reverse complement strand
TCAGAAGATGAGTATCTCCTTGGTATAAGATTACACACTGAGTCACAGCTCACAATGATAGTCAAAAGAAGGAAGCTTGATGGCTGCATGCTTTGTAATTTTATATAAAATAATTTCCTTAAAGCTAAATTAGTTTTCTTCTTGAAAGTGCCATTGCCAGATCTTTCACCATTTTGGAAAATAATTTGCATGTTTTGGTCGATGATCCTGATTTGTTTAATTTTTACCAAATTTTTGATTAGTAAGCTACCAAAGAATTGAACATCGAAGAATATAATTCAGTATCAGCAAACAATGTAGTTCATTCCAGTAGCAGTTAGATTGTGCCTTTTTTGTTTAGCATTGTATCTATTAACAAAGGAGTTCAGTCTACTTCTGATCTGCAAGATTTTGGGATGCTATCAGAGCCACCAAAAGTTCATGCTTCTATACTAAAATCACAGAAAGAAGGTGCTTCTTTGTGCAGGAACAGTTTCTCTTTGAATTCGTGTTTGAAGGAGGGATGCTGACCAAAACCAGTGTGTGTTTTATGGAGACAAGATTGTCAATTGTACTATTCAAACAGCAAATCATAGCCTGTCCCAGTTCATGGTATTTTGACTGATAAGTGACTGTTAACTTAGAGGAAATTGAACTGACTTGGAATTTTCCAAAGCACCAGAAGACAAGACAAGAAGCAATGGATGGAAACTAATCAAGGAGACAAGCAACCTAGAACCAAGAAAAAAAATTCCTAATGGTGAGAACACTTAACCAGTGGAGTGGCTTACTTGCAAAAGGTGCTTTTGTGTGCTTCAGCACTGGAGGTTTTCAAAAAGAGACCGGACAGCCATTTGCCTGAAATGGTATAAGTCTTCTGCTTGAAGAGGGGTTGAATTAGAACTGCAAGGTTCCTTCCAACACTGTTATTCTGTTATCAGTGGATTAGCAGTAAGGTGGTAAGAACAACTGGAAAGTGCTACGTTTTCTAGTTGATCTGCAGCACAGCCTCCAGGCAAAAGAGAATGCTCCTGTATCAATACTTGAGCCACAAGGGCACAGATAAACCCCGAAGTGGCCTAAATGGCTCTCAGAGAGAGTGCTAATGACCAGATGGCTGCAAAGAAATAACAGATAGATAGATAGATAGATAGATAGATAGATAGATAGATAGATAGATAGATAGATAGATAGATAGATAGATAGATAGATAGATAGATAGATAGATAGATAGATGGATGGACGGACGGACGGACGGACGGACGGACGGACGGACAGAGATAGATAGATAGATAGATAGATAGATAGATAGATAGATAGATAGATAGATAGATAGATAGATAGATAGATAGATAACTTTTACTGTCATTTTTTCCCTGTGGGCACAATGGCACACATTAAAAATGAAATTTAGTTGCTTCCTCTCAAAGTGTACACATACATAACACGTTTAAAACATACTACATACAACATATGTATAGACTTACACCCTTACATATGAGTAACATATAAATATTATTCACTGTCTATCTTGAATACATAATGGAAGGAGGAAGCTTTAGAGTTCACAAGGTTAATACTGTATGGAACAAAGCTGTGACTGAATTTCTTCCCCACCCCTCCATCCTGTCAGAACCTTTCCTTCCATACCCCCCCCCCCCCATCCAGTCACAACTAATGAAGCTTCTTGGATGAGAAACGGAACATCTTCTTCCTCAAGGGAAAAAAAAACAAAACAATCCAGTTGTCTTTTGAAAAAGCCTCTTTGAGACTTGAGTCACATCTTCCCCTGCTAACTAGAAAGACATGGAGTCCTTAGAACCATGTCCAGACATGGGCAATAACCATGGAGAACCTGGATGGAACTGTGATTGAACACCCTTTTCTCCAGTGCCTAAAATGCAAGGGTTCAACCCAAACCCTGCAGACTCTTTGTGTGGGTGTTCTAGAATGCTTCAGTTGTGCTTCATTCAATATATAAACTCCCACATAACTCTTTATAAAAAAACTACAGACATTTTTGTTGACATGGAAATTGTCTCTGGTTTGATTTAATGTTAAGCCAAAACATTTCCTGATATTTTTTTTTAAAAAAGATGCCTAATATGTTCCTTGTCTAAAGTATTTCCCTTCTTATAAGAATCTCACACTGCTGGCATCTGTGAATCATCCTTAACCAAAAAAGTAGGCTTGTTAATATGAAGAAAGGGATTTATATCAGTTTAAGGTCTTACAATTGCATCATTTTAGAATAAATTCCATTGTTTTGCACAAATAACCTTCAAAAACATTGCACATTTCCTTGCCAGAGCTAATTATGTGTAATCTGGCCTTGCTTTATAATCATAGTTTTATTTTAGATGGTAAATGAAAGTGATCCAAGTTATTCTGGACCTTGCTTTAGCTATTTTCAACAATCTTGTGGACAGGTGTTTTCCAACAAATGAAACAAGATGTTCTTTTCTGGAACAATGAAATACTGGCAGAAATGTATTTTATGTGAAACAGCCTTGTTTCTAGAACACTTAACTAGAAAATTAAAAACCTTTCCTATTACTTCTAAGAGGAGGAGGAGA
Source organism: Protobothrops mucrosquamatus (assembly GCF_001527695.2). NCBI lineage: Eukaryota > Metazoa > Chordata > Lepidosauria > Squamata > Viperidae > Protobothrops > Protobothrops mucrosquamatus. Next base: position 3,711 of record NW_015393363.1, on the reverse strand, counting down.
AGGGGAGAGGGGGAGGAAGACAAAGAGAAGGAGAATTGTAGAATATACATTATATTGGATATTCCACAAGATGCAACTACGGACAGTCCTTAATTTACAACCATTCATTTACTGACTGTTTGAAGTTACAACGGCACTAAAAAAAGTGACTTATGATCATTTTTTACACTTATAACTGTTGCAACATCCCCATAGTCGCCTGATCAAAACTTCAGGCACCTGGCAACTGGTTCATATTTATGACACTTGCAGTATCCTGGGGTCATGTGATCCCCTTTGGTGACCCTCTGACAAGCCAGACTCACTTTACAACCGTGTTACTAACTTAACAACTGCAGTGATTCACTTAACAACGGTGGCAAGGAAAGTCGTAAAATGGGGCAAAACTCACTTAGCAGCTGTCTTTGCTTAACATTGACCAAAGTACAGCAATCAACATCAGATGGAACAGAATAAAACAATTACAATTTATTACTAGATCACTGATGTGATTGAAGAATGTTTGGTTTTACAAGCAGAGTAATAAAATTTGGCCACTTTTGTAGAAACTGAATCATACTGGCACAATAATAACAGCTGTACATAAAGTTGCCAGGGTACTTTCTTAATAATGCAATATAGCAGGAAGTTTCAATAGACTCTTCTCCACAAGGACATTATTTTATTCATATGGGGTTTTTTAAATTGCCCTCAAAGACTACCACAGGAAGCCTGTAAAGCATCCTAAAGTTAATCAACAAAGATGATTAGGGGACTGGAGGCTAAAACATATAAGGAACGGTTGCTGGAATTGGGTATGTCTAGTTTAACGAACAGAAGGACGAGGGGGGACATGATAGCCATGTTCCAATATCTCAGGGGCTGCCACAAAGAAGAGGGAGTCAAGCTATTCTCCAAAGCGCCTGAAGGCAGGACAAGGAGCAATGGGTGGAAACTAACCAAAGAGAGAAGCAACCTAGAACTAAGGAGAAACTTCCTGACAGTTAGAACAATTAACCAGTGGAACAACCTGCCTCCAGAAGCGGTGAATGCTCCAACACTGGAAGTTTTTAAGAAGAGACTGGACAGCCATTTGTCTGAAATGGTGTAGGGTTCCTGCCTGAGCAGGGGGTTGGACTCGATGACCT
>NW_015393363.1:0-1659 GCF_001527695.2 Protobothrops mucrosquamatus | reverse complement strand
TTGTCTGAAATGGTGTAGGGTTCCTGCCTGAGCAGGGGGTTGGACTCGATGACCTCCAAGGTCCCTTCCAACTTTATTATTATTATTATTATTATTATTATTATTATTATTATTATTATTATTATTATTATTATTATTATTATTATTATTATTATTATTATTATTATTATTATTATTATTATTATTATTATTATTATTGCTCTCCAAATTTTAGTGATAGTTACCCTATTGGATTAAAGAAAACATTCAGGAAAATGCAATAAATTCCCTGGCCCAGGGCATCATTAAAAACTCCTCCACTGTTCCTCATGTTTTACTGTCTTTTAAAATCATCATAGCTACCTTGACTGTTTTAATTACAACATCTTCTTTAATGATGTTAGCTCCATCATAAAGTAGCAACTTTCCCATAGCCAGGTTTGAGCAAAGAAACATTACATTGGGGGGGAGGAATGAAGAAAAGCAACTGTTATCTCCAGATTGTATGTTGGAATGTTAGTACATCATGGTGAAAGTTCAGAATGATTCCCATGGACCATTTTGTTCCAATTATAAAGGATTAGCCCCTCGCTATGAACTAACCAAGCCACTGCTTGTTACCTGAAGCTGTGGCAAATGATCAAGGATGACAGGAGAATGATACATAAAGAGATTTGCTGAAAGGGACAAATCTAGTATATGTGTGTCTACTTCACAGCATGTCATGAAATAGACAAGTTTCCACCTCATAACATGTATGTGTGTATGTATGTGATTTGTCCTGATGCCTAAGTAATCAAGAAGCCTACACTGGCATAGACACAAGGAACCTGAAAAGCCATGTGAATGTCTTCAAGCCAATAGAGCCTTTTAGACATTCAACTCTCTTAGCTAAATCAAGAGAACACAACGCTATGAATTGGAGCTGACAACTAAAATAAGGATTAATCTTAATTATGCATACCAACAGCATGCCATTTTAAGAGCGTATTAAATACATTTTCTCTTGGGAGTTTGTAATAACTGTAAGTCCTTTTCTCAGAGGGCTCCACTTGCATTGCCAGTTTATTTCTCCTCCAGCACTCTGAAATCTGAAGATAAGCAAGCCAAGCAATTGGCACAACTGTTTGCATTCGCTATTCATATGCAGCAAGTGGCTTTCATGAAACAATCACAAAAGCAATTCGCTCCCACTGATACAATAACTGAAAATAAACCTTGGCAACTTAGTCTTCCTTGCAGAAAATTACCATTGGATTCAGAAGAGAAAGTTAATGAAATATTCCCTGAAGAGGCTCTTTCCAAGCAATTTTTTAACTTCATTAACATAAAAGGCAAGACAATGTAATATATTCTGGAGGAATGTGAGGATCCCGATTCTTTCCTCTGTGTAGATAAATTGTATACATATATACAATTTATCTGGAAGACACTGAAGATATTTCACTATTTATTAAATTCAGCATATGGGAGTGGATGTCGGCTTTGGAGAGGACCTTTGTAGTACAGTACAGCTTTTGCATGCAGACAGACTCACTTTCAGTCCTGGCCATCTGCACGTAAATGTATCTAGAAGTAAGTGATGGGAAGCACCTCTGCCAGAGGCCCTGGAAATCTGCTGCCAAAAGATAGAAATACACTGGGCTACATGAACAATTAGTCCAAGAGAACATGCAATAA
>NW_015393362.1:3358-14735 GCF_001527695.2 Protobothrops mucrosquamatus | reverse complement strand
AAAATGTTTACTTATTTGTTATTTTTAAAAAGTAAATTAGCAATTCTGGATTATTTCCAATATATGCAGACAAAAACATCCAAGTACAATGACTCTTAGATAATGAATGAAATCAAATGCTAGCATGAATATAAAGCAAAAATTCATCCAGCAACTTGGAAGGCATGTTGTAGGTGCTACCTATTTTTCTCCTTCATAATGTTTTATTCTATGTGCATCTGGTGAAATGATCTACAAAAATTCAGTTGATAATAAAAACTGGTTGAACTTCAAGGTGCCTCCAACTCTAATTTTGCTATAGAAAACCATTTTGTACATTTTGTACCTCTCATATCTTCAAACTATTTTTGTTCTGCTATTATTTTTTCTGCTATTAATTAATCTTGAAGCTGCCACAAAACTCTAATTCTGTTGTAGAAAACTAATCCAACTACTCCCTAGAATTTATAGCTGCTTTGTATGGTTTTCTGAAAAATATATATTTGAAGAACTGCAGTGTTATTAAAGAAAATGTAATTTGTATAAGATAAACTTTGAAATGGAAAACAATATATTTTGCCTCTATTATATCCCAAAACGATTGTATCATGCTAAACACTTAAGGATTGAAATGTTTTGACCTGGTGTCCATTGGCTTGGATAAACTAGAGTCTAATTTCATAAATCTTGAATCAGTCTGGATTTTTCATCATCTTATCTGGGATGACAATGAAGATGCTTAAAGGGAAGGGGTGAAGGCTCTGGTGGACCGGTGCAATAAAAGTAACCTGATTTTAAATGTTGATAAAACAAAGGAGATCATTGTAGATTTTAGAAAGAGCCGGCAGAGTCATACTCCACTCAGTATCAAGGATGCAGCTGTGAGGTGGTCAACAGTATTAAGTATCTGGGGGTGCAGATAACTAACAATCTGACTTGATCTCTCCACACCTCATCCTTAGTGAAGCATGCAAACCAGCGTCTGCATTTCCAGCTCGGATGAGGAGAGCACCTCTCTCTCCTTCTGCCCTGGACACTTTTTACAGAGGCATGATTGAGAACATTTTAACAAACTGCATCACTGTCTGGTTTGGTGGCAGCAGTGCCTCAGATAGAAAGTCCATACAGAGAATGGTAAGGACAGCTGAGAAGATTACAGGAAGCTCGCTTCAGGATGCTGCTTATAAGCGCTATGTGCTTAGAGCTCAAAGCATTGTTAGAGACCCCACACACCCACTTTATGGTCTGTTTCTGTTGCTCTCCTCTAGGAGGAGGTTTCGAAGTATTTCTAGCAGGACTACCCGATTCTGTAATAGCTTTGTTCCCTATGCCATCCGTCTGGTAAACTCACAAGATTTGTTTTTTTTCTTCATGCACATGTATACATAACCTGAATTAGACTGTTCTTTTTCTGTGTCATATAATATATGTGGGTATATGCATAATTCTGTATTTATTTATTTTTGTCATATTTATGTAGTGTATATTGGAGGTGGTAACCCTTTGAGAGCTGATGCAACAAAGTTTCATTTTAATGTATGCCGATTGGTGTACATCCAAAGTGACAATAAAGCTATTATTATTCTATTTTTGTCACTTTCTCCATTCATTATGCAAACTAATTTTGGGGGGGAAAACCACTTAAAAAGTACACTATATAAGAGACTTGGTATTAATTAATGGGGGAGAAAAGAGCAAATGTACTTCACAAATTAAATCTTTGGAATATACCTACATACTCTTTGAATCTTCACCTATAATATTGTTGGTTTGTCTCTCAGTATCTTCACTTAATAACGCTTGAGCTCTGTTTCCTTCTTTACAAAATTATTTTTAAATTCTAGCTTTGCTATTTCTTGAGCTGAAATATAGTTCTACAATTAAATCTGTTTAAATTAAAGTTATGAACTTCCTATTTCAAAGAATAAAGGGTCAGCTGTTGAAAATTATGACAATAAGCCATGCACACATAAAAACACACGGAGCATTCCATACAACAAATTCAAGACAAAGGACAACAACAAAAACTAGTGTTTATGAAGAAAGCCAAGTTTTAATGTCAAAATTTCCATGCATAGTTCTCAGAATGATTCAGCATGTAGGCTGAGGCCAGGATCAATTCTAATGAAATACACACCTTATACCAAAATTCTTCAAGAGACATGCAAATACAGGTAGTCCTCATTTAACAACTCACCGAGACAATTTGAAATTAGAAATTAGCACAGAACAAGGAAACATACATTGGTTCTCGTAGTTGGAGCTATAGCAGCACCCTTACAATCATAAGATCATAATTTGGGTGCTTAGTAACTGGCTAGCAATTATGATGGTTTACGCTTCATGCAATCACATAATTGTTATTTGCAACCTTCAGTGCCAAATTCCAAGAAGGAAAATTAGTGGAGAAGTAGGCAGAAAGTTGCAAATGAAAATCATATGATATTAGGGTCCAACAATTGTGCAAGATTTGCTTAACAGCAACCAGAACTGCTATAACTGTCATTGTCAGTCAGCAGAGACATGTCACATCACACTTTACAATCATAATGCTTAACGAGATGCCGGTCCCAATTACTGTTAAGTGAGGACTAACCTAAAGCTCTCCTCCTCATTGATAATTTGAATTTAACATATTTTTCATTTCCATTTGAACCAAAACAAGAATATGGGGTTTTGCCTGAGGATTTTGGTGGACAGTTTGGCTGAGGCCTAGTTGCTGCTTTGAATAGGTGAGTGACCAGGGTCTTGGATCATATCACTCCTATGCTGCCTTTCTCTACACGCTGAACCCAGGGTGCAATTTGGTTTATTCAATAGCTAGTCTGGAGTGCTGTTGCAAGAAGACTTGAAGCAAGTCTAACTGGATTCAAGTAAGAATCCATATTAAGGATTACCTTGTAACGATAAGGGGAGAAAAACATCAATATTTCCTTACACACACTGTGTCTGATGTTAAGCCATCTAGCAGCTCTGTTTAGGGCAGACATGTCAAACTCGCAATGTCACGTGACATCGCGCAATGTATCGGGATGGTTTTGCTATTGCCGGCATGGGGTGGGCATGGCTTCCGGATGACGCATCCGGCCCGCGGGCTGGCAGTTTGACACCCCTGGTTTAGGGTGACTCATTCCCTGCTGACTAGAGAGGGACTCCCAGAATATCTGCTGGGCTGTTGTGAAGATTTTCATCTTGGATGTTGACTTCTCTACTGCATAGAATTTTCTCTGAATCAGGTAATCCTTGTTTAGATGAATTAGAAAATATTCTGTACTTACAAGAACCTGTAGTACTAGAAAATGAAATTAGATCAGAACACATATGATAAAATAATCCAAGCATTTACACCTTTGGAGGAAAGGAAAGCTGAAGACCATAAGCACAGTTGGGGTTTCACTTAGCGACCACTTTGCTTAATGACAAAGTAGCAGGTATCAATTGTCGCTAAATGAGGACAGCCTCTATTTGTCCACTGGTACTTTTTAGCATACCAGTTCTACATTGGAAACTCCCGGGTTTGGATGATTTTGGGATGACATTCCTTGTTTTTCTGTGTTTGTTTCCATCTTCCATGTCTTTACAGAGGTAATTGTATTATGCTTCCTGTCTCTTCTAATTGACTGATTACATCCTGAACCTGGTCCTTTTGCTCTTCCAACAGTGCACTCATGTCTACTGTAATTGAGTTTATCCATCTTGCTGCTGATCATCCTCATTTTTTTTATATAACTGTATCTGTCATCTGTCTATAATCTGGCTTTAATATTCTTAAAAATAACTCAAGGCACCGAATATACCTAATACTCCTTCCTCCTCTTATTTTTCCCCATAACAACAAACCTACAAAGTGAGTGTTAGACTGATATTGAATAGCCCAAAGCCATCCAGCTGGGTTTCTTCTCTAAGGTGATACTAGAACTCAATTTCCTGGTTTCTAGCCTGATACCTTAACCAAACTGGCTTTTTCCACCTTCCCAGGATTAGAGCCTGAAAGTCTTTGTTCAGTTTTGCCCTCTTCAACTCTCCTGGCTTTGGTTTCTCTTCTTGGACATAACCAGTGTCTGTTCAGATAAGCAGTTTGCTTTCTTCTATTTTTTAATCTTTGCAGTCTCCTTTCAACTTAACAACTTCTTTGATTTCATTCTACAATTCCTCACAGCATAAAAATTAGTTTTTTTTGTTCTTTTGCTTTAGCTTGACTTGGAATTTGTAAGTGATCTGTTCCACAATCAATGCATGGTCATGTCTTTGCTGTTGTAACTGAGGTCTTCCCATTCCTTCTACCAAGAACTTAATTAATTAGATTTCTGTGTAGTCTGCCTGTGATGTCCACATACGTAGGCATTGTTTTAGTTGTTGGAGAACTGTGTTAGCAATGAAGAAATCATTGGATTGCAAAACGTTCTTCTCTTGATTCACTTTGTTTTCCTTGGCCATATAATCCAATAACATTTTCCTCCTTAATATTTGCAATTCTCTTATTTCACTCTCCAACCATTAGTACCAGATCTTGCTTTTATGTTCTGTTGATTTCAGATTGAACTTGATCATAAAATTAACCAATTTCTTCCTCTTATGCATCAATGGTTGGAGTATAAACTTGGATAAACATCATAGTAAAGGGTTGTCACAAAACCTAACAGGTGTTGTTTGGTCACTGATTGTATCCAAGAGCTATCCTTGCTACACCCTTCTTTAGTGTGAAAGTAATACCATTTCTTATTTGTTTTTCATGTCCTTTGTAATAAACAATAAGAGCCCCTGACCAAAAACATTTAATTCCAGTCCATTTCAAATTGCTATTGCCTGAGAGGTTAATGTGTAGTTGATTCATTTAATCTTTTACTATATCAAGCTTTTTCATGTTCATGCTCCGTATGTTACTTAGTTTCACAGTACTGTAATTCTGACTTTTTAGCTGTGGGTTTTCTTTTTTAATATAGCAACTTCAGCAACTAGACATCCCAAACACATTAATCTAGCTGCATCACAAACATTATTCGTTGACTACTTTTCAATTCTCAGCTTTTATTCAATATTTAAAAGCCATTCTTTTTTTTTAGTGCTGACACATTATGTTACAGAAATTAATTGACCTGACTGAAGTTGCCACCTATGAGCGGATTGCCTATAGATGTAGACTTTGTTAGGACAACTATAATGAAACATGGGACTCATTTATACAAAATACAGTTGTTTAAAATGTAATAGTTATATAAATATATTAGAAATATATATGAATAATAATTGCATTAGATAATTATTTATATTTTTATTTACTATGACATTTATATGTTACCCATCTCGCCAAGCTACCCTTTAGGCAGCTTACAACAAGTAAAAGGATCAGAATAAAAATTTAAAAATTACAATAATAAATATTACCATTAAAATTAACTTTAAAATTGACAAAGATTGTGAGAAAGGGAGCAAAATACCCGCAGGGTGGAGGTAGATTCTTCTTTTAATCCATTAGCCACCTCCAGTATGATATACCTCAAGTGACAGAGCCAGGTCTTTAGGCTCTTTTGGAAGGCCAAGATGATAGGTGCGGATCTATATACAGAACTGTAACTATTTATAGTTTAAATGATATAGAATATTATTTTTCTCGTTACATTTATTCACTTTTTTAAAAAGAAATCACATTTTCTATTTTTTTCTTTAACAATGAATGTATTCTTATCTTAGTGCAGGTATGTCAAACTCGCGACGTTACTTGACGTCGCGCAACGTTATCGGGCCGGTTTTGCCATTGCCGGCAATGGGATGGGCGCGGCTTCCACGTGACGCATCCGGCCCGCGGGCCGGCAGTTTGAAACCCCTGCCTTAGTGGGACTTTCCATTTCTTTGTTATTATTTTAAAAGCAATAAAAGAATAACTTAAAAAATATTTCAGAAATTAATTATAATAGCAAGAACCCATTGATTTTCAGGAAAAATATCATCATGGATAATATAATAAAGCTTCATTAAATTTTCCCTTGGAATTATTTTTAAAAACATGCATAATCTTGATCTTGATAAAAAAAAATCCATTTATTTTTACCCTGTGGGCAGATTCTATCTATTACTGTATTTATTATTTACATAATTTATATTTTGCTCAATTTTAAATACTCTAGGAAGCTCATATAAAACATTATAAATATCCTAAAACAGTTAATTTAATACAACAAATATAATTAAAACATAATTAGAAATTGGAAACAAACCACTAGAGTACCTTGGGCCCCAGAAGCAAAGAGTTTTTTGCCACCTTTCTGAATTTTAAAAGTGGAAGGGTAATCCTGTCTTGGGGAATTAGAATACTACAGAGTGAGACAGAGATTCTAAACAAACAAACACTGATTCAGCACTTTTGACTCTTAAGTCCCAAAGCATCACTTCCTGGACTAACTACATAGGACATGTAGATTGTTTTTGGGGAAGGGGGTTCTCCTAAATAACATAGGTCCTAGCCATGTAAGATTATATCGAAGGTCAAGCACTTTTAACTGTATACGTAAGCATACCAACAAATGCCAAGCCCATAATATTGACATAACACTAGCAAAATGGCTGTCACCTACCAGCAAGGTAACTGCCACATTCTCCACAAGCTTAAGCTTCCAGGTAGTCTTCAAAGGTAGCCCCAAACTGAATACATTTCAACAATCCAATTTCAAACTAACCATGATTCTTGCAAGAACATCCCATTCCAAAGGGAGTGTAACTGACACAGCATTTGAACAAAGTTTCCCCTGTTCACAATTTCTATTTTCTGCTCAAGAAGCAGTTGCGAATACAGAAGAACATATAAGTCATGAAGCAAAGAAAGCAAAGAAAGCAAAGAAAGAAACATTTAAGCAAAGAAACATTTCTTCTAGCAAAACTTTGCTAGAACATACTTCTTGCACGTAAATTGTGATAATCATGTATTGCTTATAAAGGAAAAAAAACAGCAGAAACACCAGTTAAAGTTAAAGATTATCTTGTTAATATATTTTTAAAAATAAAGGTGAATATTTGTAGCTCAGGGTTGAAATGAGGGATCTTTGTGCTCACTGAGCTTGGTTGTTTTCTTGCAAGATGTATTTTATTACCCAAAGTAGGTAACATCATCAATGCTAGCAAGCACTCCTTATTTTAGAAAATACAATGAACTATTAATCCATCCATAAGTGAATTATGTTCAAATAGAATCATTACATTCGAAAATTCTACAACAAGAGTTATATCTTTTCTATGTTACCTACCCCTGAGGATGTTGTTATGTTTAAACTTGGATGAGACACTTCCCCATTCAAGAGTAGAACATAATCTACAATCTTCTGGGATTCATAGTTCCTGCTTGATGAGCAAGAAGGCCATTGCATAACTTTGACCTAATACACCAACTGTGCCCTTTCCTAAATAGGGAAGCCCTTCATATATTCTCAATCAGGTCACTTCAGCTTGACATATGCATTCTACAAGGGGCTGTTGTTGAAAACCACCCAAAGCTTCAACTAGTCCAGAATGAGGCAGCATGGCCATGTAACACCTCTGTTCCAGCTTGTTTCCAAGTGTGATTTAAGGTGCTTGTTATTACTCATGGTAGAGGACCCAACTACTCAAGAGATTACCTATCTCCCCTAGTATCTGCTCGACCACTTCAGTCCAGTAAGCACGGCAAGATCTGGGTTCCTTTGGTTAAATACCATCTACTAAGATACTGAAAACACCCTCTCTCACAGCACTTGCCCTCTGAAATGAGATCCCCTCCAAAATCCAGGTGGCTCCTAACCTATTGGAAGTTCACAGGACCTTGAAGACCTGGCTCTTTATCCAGCTTTCGGCCAGAATGGGTACAGACCCTTTTGAAGAGTGTTTGTATGTTTGTTGCTATCTGATTTTCCCATCTATATTTCTTACTGATATACTGTTATTTGATATTTTAAGCTTTTTGTGAACCATCCAGAGTAATTAGAAATTATGTGGTATATACCTTGAATAAATAGACACAATTCAAGATTTTAGAAACTTATTTAGTTCCCACTGTAAGCTGTCCATCAGCAGAAAAATCCAAGTAATTTGATTAACAAACTGACGAGACTGCATAGGCTGAGGCAGGGCCATCTACAAAACCATTTATTTGGCATTAGGCTATGTAGCACTTCAGGTTTGAAAGCAAAGAGACGCTTTAGAGTTCACAGGACTACAAATGTAGAACCTTTCTGAAACTTCTTAAATAGTTGTACCAATTCCTGAAATGACATAACTATTTGATAGGGGCAAAAATAGTGTTTTTCAGAGGAAAAAAACCCCCTCTCCTCATACAAACATAGCCTCCCATCATATAACACATGAAAGCAACAAAAATCCATCATCCTGTATCTTTCCAATCTTATGTGATATTATCCACAACTCTCTGCAGCTCCGCTGACCTTTTAATTTCCTGTTCCCATCATCTAACACTTTCCTTACATGGGTTTTGAAAGAGATTAGATTTATTTGATGTACAAATAGCTACTAGTCATGACGGTTATATACAGCCTCCAAAATAAACTGTANATCTGCTGCTGTACATCTTCCTGATGGATTTCCTAGAAAAGTCTAGTTGGAAAATAAAGTTTTGGATTCTTAAATACCTTTAAAAACACCAGAATTTATTTTAGTTTCTTTCCAACTCAGTTTAGAACATCATATGCAAAGTCATGTTACACATACTGAATGCAGGGATTAAACTAGTAATATTTTGAAATAAAAAAAAATGAAGAGAAAAACCAAATTTACCCCAAGATTCCAACTGTTGAGACGAGCTTCAAAGTCACTGTCATCAAAAGAAGTTTTTCTTCTATAATAATCTCCCTGAAACATTCAATTTTTAGGTAAAATGTTTTAGTGCAAATAGGGAAAAACAGGAAAATTAGGAGAAAACATGTGTATATAATTTCTGGAAAAGGTTGATGTACATATTGTTATGTAATTTCCTAATGTAAATCAGCGATTATTTCCACATAAGTGGTAGTAATGGCAGGGGAGAGTTAATTTAGCATATGCAGGCCTCTTTGGGGAACCTTTGCATCAGGAAATTGTTTATAAAGGCTCTGAAGGAAAATTCTGGGAATAAGTTGAGGAAAGCTGCACAATTTTCAGAGTTCTTCATCTTTTCATACCATTTTATTTATTAAGCTACAACATTTGATGCAAGATAAGTAAGTTATTCAAAACAGACATCTTCAAATGACTATTATTAAGAAGAGGCCCAAAAAACCTAAATAGTTTAGTATTGACTAAATACCTTAATGTTGAAAAATAAAACTATAATGCTACCTTTTCCCATGTTCTTTATTGGGTCCAACTCAGCACTTTATTGCAAAACACCGTTGTAGTTTAAAACACATTGCAATATACCATACATAAATACATACATACATACATACATACATACATACATACATACATACATACATACATACATACATACTGTACATGACATCAGTTCTGCCTTTTTTCTGTTTTAACTTCTTGCATGTTACATTCATTTTTTGCATTCTGAAATTTTAAAAAGCTGGTTACTGCAAATATGGAAAATCCTTACCCTTGTCTTTGATGGAAAGTTCTCATCTTCTGACAAACGAGGAGGACTCGTAGAATGTGATCTTAAGGCTAGTTTTCCATTACAGGTATATTGTTCCCTGTAATACATAGCAATAAACAGAACATACTGAAAAATCTTCTCTTCACAATAGTTCCTTAATACCCATTTCTTTCTTTATATTTCTATCTTGCCTTTCTATTTCAATGCTACATGCTTTTTTCAAAAGGCACAGAAATAGAGCCAAATCAATCATCATAATAAACCAACAAGATGGTGAGGGAATATGCAACTAAAAATTGTATCAGACAGCCTTTGCTCTCCTCACCCTTTTGAAAAGCAGCTTGTCTACATAATTTATAATATTTGCTTCCTAAAAATTATACAAGTAGTCCTCACGTTATCAACCAGTCAAAGGTATGAGAGACCCCCACAAAAGCTACTTAAGACCCTGTTCTCAAGTTCCATTGACTGCACACACACCTGAGATCACATGACCATATTTTGCATGCATGGCAACCAAATCACCTTTTATGGCTGGTTTTAGCGTTCCAAAGTCACATGACCATGATTTACAACTTGTTTGCCAGCTTCTAGCTTTTTTAACTGGTTTCCAGCAAAAAAAAGTCCACAGAAATACATGCTTAACAACCACTGTGTTCACTTAACAACTACTGCAAAAAACTCATAACATTAGGTACAATCATAGTGATATCTCAACTTATGACCAACATGACTTATGATGGAAATTCCAGATTCCATTATGGTGATAAATCAAGAATTCCCTGTAATGCACTTTAGCAACCCTCAAAAAAATTACAAATCTTATGCATAACTACTGGGCCATGGCCTATTTGCAACCGGGCCATGCAAGCAGTGGGTCGGCACACATGCACACACACACGCAGCTCAACTCGCACAAGTCAAGCTGTACAAGCATGCGTGTGTGCGCCAGCCCACCACTTGCACAAATTGAGCTGTGCCAGCCCGCAGTTACAGAGCCCAGTTCCCCTCCCCCCACCAGGCTGTCAAGCCACAAAGGTTGGGGACTGCTGTTCTAGAATGTTAAATCATACTTCACCTAACTCAAAAAGGGAGCCTTTCTCTATTTTAATTACAGTAAAACCTAAGGTGGAAAAATCTATCTTGTTTACCCTGTTGCCTTCAGTAATGTCCTACAGAACACGGAAGCTGGTACATTCTTTTTTTGATAGAATATAAATCTTTGAGTTGAACTAACAAGGATCTGCTGTAATAATGAATTTTGAATCATGAGGTAAATCAGTATATAATAATAATAATAATAATGATAAAGTTGGAAGGGACCTCGGAGGTCATCCAGTCCAACCTCCTGCTCAGGCAGGAAACCCTATACCATTTCGGACAAATGGCTGTCCAGTTTTTTCTTAAAAACTTCCAGTGTTGGAGCATTCACTGCTTCTGGAGGCAGGTTGTTCTACTGGTTAATTGTTCTAACTGTCAGGAAGTTTCTCCTTAGTTCTAGGTTGCTTCTCTCTTTGGTTAGTTTCCACCAGTTGCTCCTTGTCCTGCCTTCAGGCGCTTTGGAGAATAGCTTGACTCCCTCTTCTTTGTGGCAGCCCCTGAGATATTGGAACACTGCTATCATGTCCCCCCTCGTCCTTCTCTTCATTAGACTAGACATACCCAATTCCAGCAACCGTTCCTTATATGTTTTAGCCTCCAGTCCCCTAATCATCTTTGTTGCTCTTCTCTGTACTCTTTCTAGAGTCTCAACATCTTTTTTACATCGTGGTGACCAAAACTGGATGCAGTATTCCAAGTGTGGCCTTACCAAGGCATTGTAAAGTGGTATTA
>NW_015393362.1:0-3089 GCF_001527695.2 Protobothrops mucrosquamatus | reverse complement strand
CTTTTTTACATCGTGGTGACCAAAACTGGATGCAGTATTCCAAGTGTGGCCTTACCAAGGCATTGTAAAGTGGTATTAATACTTCACGTGATCTTGATTCTATCCCTCTGTTAATGCAGCCCAGCACTGTGTTGGCTTTTTTGGCAGCTGCAGCACACTGCTGGCTCATATTTAAATGATTGTCCACTAGGACTCCGAGGTCCCTCTCGCAGTTACTACTATTGAGCAAGGTACTCCCTATACTATACCTGTACATTTGGTTTTTCTTGCCTAAATGTAGAATATCATTTTTCTATCTTTCTTTTCAGTATACCAAAAATCAACGTTGTCCTTTCTTTCTTTTTTGTAACATCAGAATTCAATTTTCTACTCTAAAGTTACCAAATTAGTTCTTTTAGAAAAAGATAGTTACCATTTTTAATGTTTTCATAATTAATGAAGTTACCTTATCTTAATATCAACTAAGTTACCCCCGTTTCAGAATAACAAGACTGGTTTTTATAATCAAGGAAAATAAAACTATTAAAAAATGTTTTAGTTTTTAGAAACACTGTATTTTTAATAGTTTTCAGCTTTCCTGTTTGTTTGGTTTTTTTTTAAAACAACATTTCATAAGGAAGGCAGAAGACCATAAGCAAACCTTTCATATAGTTGAATAATAGATGAAGACGTGAAATCTGCTTAAAAATTAAACATTCTTAAATTATTAACCATTCTATTTTTCTAATTCTTAAACACATTTTCAAAATATGTTGCAAGTATGCATAGTACATTTCATTTTCACAGCACCCTATTACTAACAGTTCTAATAACTACAACTAGAGGCTTCCCTTACTTTATGCTAGGGTTGCGTTCCTTGAAAATCTCACATAAAGTATACCAGAGGGGAAAAAACGGGCTTGAAAGGCATGGTGTTAAATTCTGTAACCCAAATGCAATGACAAATTTGTTCATAATTTTTTAGAGCCTTCTACTTAAGCTCTCAGAATAACAGAATATCAGAGTGGGGACAGACTTTGGAGGTCTTCTGGTCCAACTCTCTGCTCAAGCAGGAGACCCTATACCATTTCAGACAAATGGCTGTCCAATCTCTTCTTTAAAAACTCCAGTGTTGGAGCACCCAGTGTTGGAGGCAAGTCATTCTACTGATCGCTCTA
The DNA here is from genome assembly GCF_001527695.2 of Protobothrops mucrosquamatus. Taxonomy (NCBI): domain Eukaryota; kingdom Metazoa; phylum Chordata; class Lepidosauria; order Squamata; family Viperidae; genus Protobothrops; species Protobothrops mucrosquamatus. The sequence goes on along the minus strand of NW_015393362.1, from coordinate 1,932 downwards.
ACTGTCAGGAAACTCCTCCTTAGTTCCAGGTTGCTTCTGTCCACGATTAGTTTCCATCCATTGCTTCTTGTTTTGCCTTCTGGTGCTTTGGAGAATAGGTTGACCCCCCCTCTTCTTTATGGCAACCCCTTAGATACTGGAACACTGCTAAATATCATCCCTAGTTTTTCTTTTCATTAAACTAAACATACCCAATATTACTCAAACAAGTTTTCTTCCTTGTCTTGCATTTATTAGCATTGTTTCATCTTTATCAGCACTTCTTGCAATATTTCACATACAAGTACTCCTCATTTACCAACTATATTTGTTCTGTTACGACAGTGTTGGAAAAAAAGAACTTTTATAGCCCATTTACAACTATTTACCAGCTTCGCAGTATCTCATAGTCACATGAGTGCCATTACAGTTAATGTGCATTGTCCTGTGCCTAATCTGAAATTTCCTTTTTCTTTCTCCCCTTGCAGAAAGATTGCAGAGAGGGATTACAAAAGTAAGTTATTTGCTCTTCTATACATCAAAAGCAATGTGATCAATATGCCACCTCAGGACTGATAGCTGCGGGCATGTTACACAAACAGCTTACAGTACTCTCTTGAAATCTCTTTCTCTCTAATCCCTCCTCTCGGCTGGAGAACGGCAAGAAAAAAAGCAAGTGATCTCTGTAGGTAATGTCTCCTTTGTGTGACCCTTCCACCTTGCAGAGATTTCAAGAGAATGAGCTGTTCACCCTTCCACATATTGAAATCAATGTGATCACACCAGCAGTGAGAAAGGATCAGGCAAAGGAGAGATCAGAAATCACTTGCTTTTTTTCTATCTCCACTCCCACAGACCAGAGACAAAGGGATTTCAAGAGAGTAACCTGCTTTTGTAGCGTGCCCACGGCTCCCAGTTCCAGGCTATGGTGTGATTGCATTGTTTTTAATATATACAAGACAATAAGTAGGCAGTTGAGCATTCCAAAGAATGAGCAGTTAGGAAGCAAACAAAAGCTGAAGGTGTGAAACTAACTACTCTTGTCTCTTTCTAACTGGAAAGTACAATTGTAGTCATGTGATTTCCAACTTTAATGCAGAGGTCCCCAAACCCAGGTCTGTGGCATGCTAGAAACCAGGCTGCGCAAACAAGCAAAGCCCCATCCGCGGGATGCAGGCAGCATGCAGAACCACACCCTCTCCAGTCTGCAGAAAAATCTCTCTCCACAGAACTGGTCCCTGGTTCCCAAAAGGTTGGGGGTTGCGGGCTTAGTGGGAGTTGCGCGTCCTAATTAGGGTCATTAAGCAAAGACTATCTATAATATGTTAAAAGCTCATTCTAGGGCTGCAGGATTTTCACCCGTTGTAGGTAAATATTTTATCTCCAACTTAGTTTTTAACATCAGTGAGGTCTTTTTCCTTTTCAGTAAGGGAGTTGGACAAAATGCTGATAACCACTTTAACACCATAATAACAGCACTAGCTATTGCACTATGGAACAGAGTCATAAATACAAATAGAACTGCACAACATGATAGCAAATGCTTAAGCAAGGGCAAAAGGGGACTTTGGTGGGAAAATGTTTAAGTGCTTTTGGCAAGAAAAACTTTGGTACAAATGGATAATGCTGAGACAAATCACATAATAGTATTTTTTTTCATAAAGTAAATTCTTAGGTGAAAATGACCAATTGCATCATAGCAAAACTGCATTAGTGAATTGGCATAAAGAAAAGAAAACCTGTAGTTTTTTTATCTACAGTGTTTAATTATGTTTCCAGTTAAAAGTTTCTTTCAATTGAGCTGATTATACAATTGCTAGAATTTTGCTACATGCTGATTTAGACATTTAATACACTTTTTCATTGTTTTTATTGAACTATGATTAACAAGCAATATCAGGTAACTACATTAACGTAAATCCAAAATGCATACAGAAAAAAATAAAAAGTTTA
>NW_015393361.1:22369-23582 GCF_001527695.2 Protobothrops mucrosquamatus | reverse complement strand
CCCTAATAGTCCTTCGTTCCTGGCGCTGATGAGGATTTAAAACCAGACATAATAACGTAGCTCAGCACGGTTCTCTAAGCAGGCTTTACGCTTTTGTGTAAAGCTATTGTACCGCCTACCTGGGTAACATCTTCAGGGCTGTGGTTTCAGAGACGTAAGAGAAGGTTGTGTATCGCACCCCGGAGGCCCCGAGATTGTCATTTGCAGCCCTCCCAAGCAAAGTCAAGTCCAGATTCGCTTGATTTGACAACTGCAGTGATTTGTTCAGCAACAAAAGGTCGCTAAACACCTGCCTCGCTTAGCAACGCAAGTTCTGCTCCCAGTTGTGGTGGTAAGCAGAGGACGACTTAATTGTAATTTTCCGGCAGATCCAGCTGACGAGCTCATAACGCTGACGGTAGACTTCCAGTCAGATCAGTGTTTTTCAGCCCTGATGGAGGAGGAGGAATGGCAGAATCTGGGGTCGGCGTCAAGAGAGGGGTCAGCCTAGAATCCCTACGCAGTCACAAGTGAACTAAGTTCAGCCTCCCATGAATTCCCTTGACCCTTATCCAATGGTGGGATTCAAATAGGTGAACAACCGGTTCTCTGTGTGGATGCCGCTTCCGGAAGTCCGTTCTGGGCCTGGGCAACAAAAAAAATAGCTACCGTTTCTGCCGAAGTGGTGCAAACCGGCTGAATCCCACCACTGGGTTGATAGATATAGATAGATGATAGATAGACATAGGTAGGTAGGTAGGTAGGTAGGTAGGTAGGTAGGTAGATAGATAGATAGATAGATAGATAGATAGATAGATAGATAGATAGATAGATAGATAGATAGATAGATAGATAGATAGATAGATAGATAGATAGATGACAGACAGACAGACAGACCTAGATGATTGATTCAATGGTGGGATTCAAATAGGTGAACAACCGGTTCTCTGTGTGGATGCCACTTCCGGAAGTCCATTCTGGGCCTGGGCAACAAAAAATTAGCTACCGGTTCTGCCAAAGTGGTGCGTACTGGCTGAATCCCACCACTGGGTTGATAGATATAGATGGATGATGATAGATAGATAGATAGATAGATAGATAGATAGATAGATAGATAGATAGATAGATAGATAGATAGATAGATAGATAGATAGATAGATAATAGCGGTAGAGAGAGAGAGAGAGAGAGAGAGAGAGAGAGAGAGAGAGAGAGAGAGAGAGAGAGAGAGAGAGA
>NW_015393361.1:8788-14739 GCF_001527695.2 Protobothrops mucrosquamatus | reverse complement strand
GAGAACATATTCCAAACTTGAACTATGTATAGGCCAGGGGTAGGCAATCTTGGCCCCTTCATGATTCGTGGACTTCAACTCCCAGAATTCCTCAGCCAGCATGGGGGAAACTTTGGCCCCTTCATGATTCGTGGGCTTCAACTCCCAGAATCCCTGAGCCAGTATGGCTCAGTATGGAAACCTCTCCATTTGTCCTCAGCGTGGCTGGCTCAGGAATTCTGGGAGTTGAAGTCCATGAATCATAAAAGAGCCAAGGTTGTCTACCCTGGTATAGGTAGTCCTGGTATAGGTAGTCCTGGTATAGGTAGTCCCTGGTATAGGTAGTCCTCAATTCACGACCACAATTGAGTTCAAAATCTCTGTTGCTAACTGAGGCATGTGTTAAGCGAATTTTGCCCCCTTTTATGACTTTTCTTGCCACCGCTTTACGTGAATCGCTGCAGTTGTTAAATTAGTGACACGGTTGTTTGGTAGCTCTGGCTTCCCCGTTGACTTTGCTTGTCAGAAGGTTGCAAAAGGGGATCACGTGACCCGCCCCAGGACACTGCAAACCGTCATAAATAGAAACCAGTCGCCAAGCGTCTGAATTTTGATCACGTGACCACGGGAAGGCTACGACGGTCGTCAGGGTGAAAAAGGGTCATAAGTCACTTTTTTCAGTGCCGTTGCAACTTTGAACGGTTATTAAATGAACTGTTGTGAGTCCAGGACTACGTGTATATAAACTTATTTTTCCATCTCTAAGGATATTTCTACTTTTACCTGTAGGAAACTTACTTTTCATTTATGGAGATGCTCAGTCCTCCAGGTCCTGGTTGTCCCAAAGGTGCTTTTTCAGGAGGCAACTGGACTTTCTTGATTATTATTATTATTATTATTAATAATAATAATAATAATAATAATAAAGTTGGAAGGGACCTTGGAGGTCTTCTAGTCCAACCCCCTGCTCAGGCAGGAAACCCTATACCATTTCAGACAAATGGCTGTCCAGTCTCTTCTTAAAAACTTTCAGTGTTGGAGCATTCACCGCTTCTGGAGGCAGGTTGTTCCACTGGTTAATTGTTCTCACTGTCAGGAACTTTCTCCTTAGTTTCAGGTTGCTTCTCTCCTTGGTTAGTTTCCGTCCGTTGCTTCTTGTCCTGCCTTCAGGCGCTTTGGAGAATAGCTTGACTCCCTCTTCTTTGGGGCAGCCCCTGAGATATTGGAGCATTGCTATCCTGTCCCCCTTCGTCCTTCTCTTCATTAAACTAGACATACCCAATTCTAGCAACCGTTCCTCATATGTTTTAGCCTCCAGTCCCCTGATCCTCTTTGTTGCTCTTCTCTGTACAAGAAGCTTCTTCAGCTCTGACTGGATGGTGGGGAAGGGAAGGATTTATACTTCATTTGTATCCTTTTAGAGAGTCGTTGAAGCTACCTTGAGGTTTACCTGTGTCCTCAGGGTCACCTGTGTGGTGCAAATGGGTGTGGAGCCTTCTTGGAACTGCTGAAAGGACTGTGTTGTAGACTGGAGATAGATGATGTTGTGTCCGTTCAGTTCTGTTGAGAGAGGGCTGCTCAATTTTGACCCAGATGGCCTCTTGGGCCCCTCGTTCAAACCAGCGGTCCTCTCTGTCCAAAAGATGGACTTGGCTGTCTTCGAAAGAGCGGCCTTTGTCTTTTAAATGCAGATGGACGGCTGACTCTTGTCCTGATGGGTTTGCTCTCCTATGTTGTGCCTTGCGTTTGTGAAGTGGTGGTTTTGTTTCCCCGATGTACAGATCTGCACATGGCTCACTCCATTGTACTGTATATTCCACATTGCTTAGTTTGTGTCTGGGTGTTTCATCCTTGGGGTGGACTAGCTTCTGCCTTAGCGTATTCTTGGGCTTGAAATGTGTACGTATGTTGTGTTGGCTGAAGATTCTCCTGAGCTTTTCCGATATTCCTGCAACCGACAGTCATTCCATACGTTGTGAAAAAAAAGCACCTTTGGGATTACTTCTCACTTATGCGTAAATAAAAAGATATTAATCCACTTTTCTAGCTCGAGCTGAGAACCTCACCAAGATTTACGGCTAACAAGGCGGAACGCCTAGAAAGCAGCAGTATCAGAATTGACCCCCTGTTCCTCGCTTCCATCGAACCAAGTTAGCTTAAAAACTTTCCCAGAGGAACTCAAAGGGAAATCGGGAGGCACCCGCAGTGAAAGGCCGGGGAAACTAGAAATCGGATGATAAATGGTTCCGACACACGGGGGTCATCGGAGAGGAGATCTGTCTTTGCTATTGGCATCTTCATTTCCACAGCGAACCTGCTAAGGGCAAGAAGAAGGGGGAAAGTAGGAGAGACACATGTGGATTTTGGAAATAAACCCACAAGAGAACGGCAAGCGTAGGCGTCTGGTGTAGCCTGGGGTTCAAGCTCTTTGGATCCTACCCTGTTTCCCCCCAAAATAAGACCTAATCGGAAAAAAATGCCCTAATGCGTCTTTTGGAGCAAAAATTAATATAAGACTCGGTCTTATTTGGGGAGGGGGGAAATACGGGTAGCTCCCTTGATGCTTTCTTTTGTTTTTTCCCCAAGCTATATGGTGGGTCACGGTATGGGTTATACACTGAGTTTTTTGGAGCTAACAGCAGTGGTGGGATTCAGCTTCTGGAAGTCCATTCTAGGCCTGGGAGGCCTGGAGGAGGCCTCCCAGGCCTAGAACGGCCCACCGGAAGTGCGTGGGTGTCACTTCCGGAAGTCCGTTCTAGGCCTCGGAGGCCTGGAGGAGGTCTCCCAGGCCTAGAACAGTCTATAGGAAGTGCATGGATGTCACTTTCAGAAGTCCGTTCTAGGCCTCGGAGGCCTGGAGGAGGCCTCCCAGGCCTAGAACAGCCCACAGGAAGTGCGTGGATGTCACTTCCGGAAGTCCGTTCTAGGCCTCGGAGGCCTGGAGGAGGTCTCCCTGGCCTACAACGGCCGACAGGAAGTGAGTGGATGTCACTTCCGGAAGTCTGTTCTAGGCCTCGGAGGCCTGGAGGAGGCCTCCCAGGCCTAGAACAGCCCACAGGAAGTGCGTGGATGTAGGCCTCGGAGGCCCAAGCCTGCATCCACGCAGAGAACCGGAAGTTAAGGTATTTGAATTCCCACCACTGGCTAACAGCTTAATATTCTTCGGTTGTCTTCCCTTGAAATTTTCCAGGGGTGCGAAGGGCACGCCGCACGGAAGCCATGAGCCCCGCCTGCCTGCCTCTCATTTTCCTATTGCTGCTGGAGAGGACGTCTCGCGCCCACTTCCCCGAAGAATCTGGACCCATCAGCGTCGCTCTGGAGGACTGTAAGTGCCCGGCTGGAGAGTTTTTGCAAACCGTTTTCCAACTGGGGGGTTACCTTGTTGAACGACAGGTAGTCCTCGACTTACGACCATAACATGGATCCAGAATTAAGGTCGCTATGCAATCCAGTTGCTAAGCGAGTCCTCATAGGACCGGACCTGATTTTATGACCACTTATACCATGGTTAAGTGAATCGTGTGGTCGTTAAGTGAGTTGTGTGGTCATTAAGTGAATTGTGTGGTCTTCAAGTGAATCGTGTGGCCTTTAAGTGAAGTGTGGTCGTTAAGTGAATCAAAGGGTCGTCAAGTGAATAGTACGGTCGTTAATGAATCCTGTGGCTAAGTGAATCATGTGGTCGTTAAGCAGATCATGTGGTCTTTAAGTTGATCATGTGGTTAAGTGAATCGTGCAGTCGTTAAGTAAATTGTACAGTCACTAAGTGAATCGTGCGGTTGTTGAGGGAATCGTGTGGTCGTTAAATGAATCACATGGTCATTAAGTAAATCTTGTGGTCGTTATCAAGATGTGGCAGTCATCCTAAATACCTAAGCTGGTTGTCAGACACCTGGATTGCGATCACGTGGTGGTTTATCTTACACTATCTACAACAGTGATGGCGAACCTTTTAGAGACCGAGTGCCCAAACTGCAACCCAAAACCCACTTATGTATCGTCAGGTGCCGGGTGGGTGTGGCCCATTGAATGGGTGTGGCCCATTGGGTGGGCGTGGCTGCGGTGATAACAACAGACTGGGTGGGACTAAAAAGTTCAATCAATCAATTCCAACTTTTGCGAGATCTTTTTTTTTCCCGCGAGAAGTTGAAATTGGTTGATTGATTGAACCTTTTTTTTTTTTTTTTGCATACGGCAGTGGAGGCCTAAAGCGAAAAGGTTTTATAAAACCCAGCTGAAGGCCTAGGACTGGGGCGACGGCAAGCGTGCCCACAGAGAGGGCTCTGCGTGCCACCTGTGGCATGCGTGCCATAGGTTCGCCACCACTGATCTACAATATCATACACCAGGAACAATATAAATACACCTGCTAATACAGCAGGATCCAACAAACCACAGATACAGCAGGAAACGGAAGAGAGAGAACACATCAGCAGAGCCTTCCCTTTATACGAAGGCTCTTCAAGAGACACAGACCCTGCTGAGTCATTCCCATCATTACATTTTACATCTTACATTACATAAGCTGGTTAGCTGTTAAATCAATACCTTGACACATTAACAGAATCTTGCCAGTCTGAAAGTACATCTGCCCCCATAGATAGATAGATAGACAGATAGAAATAAATGATAGATAGACAGACAGACAGACAGACAGACAGACAGACAGACAGACAGACAGACAGACACAGAGAGCGAGAGCAATAGCCCTCTCTAAACCAGTGTTTCTCAACCTTGACAATTTTAAGGCATGTGGACCTCAACTCCCAGAATTCCACAGCCAGCAATGCTGTCTGTGGAATTCTGGGAGTTGAAGTCCACATGCCTTAAAATTGTCAAGGTTGAGAAACACTGCTCTAAATAATTTACAGAGTCAGCCTCTTGCCCCCTAACAATCTGGAAGGATGGAAGGCTGAGTCAACCTTGAGCCGGTCAGGATCGAACTGCTGGCAGTGAACAGTGAGTTAGCCTGCAATGCTGCATTCTAACCACTGCGCCACCAGGGCTCTTTGCAAAACTTCTTTGAAGTAGGATTTGAATCCACCCCAGCAGTCCAGACCTGATCCTACATCCATCAAAAAGCAACGAGGCATTTTCACCCCCTACCCTCCCGCCCCTTGGACTTTCCTCATCCTGAGGTTGGGTAACTAGACCAGGATTCCTTTGAGAATTGCCCAATACAGGTCATCCTTGACTTACAACAGTCCGTCTAGTGACCGTTCGAAGTTACGACGGTGTCGAAAAAAAGTGACCTGTGATGGGTTTTCAGACTTACGACCGTTGCAGCCTCCTCATGGTCCCGTGATCAAAATTCAGACGCTTGGCAACTGGCTCATATTTATGACGGTCGCGGCGTCCCCGGTGGGGTCACACGATCCCCCTTTTGCAACCTTCTGACAAGCGGGGGTCCTGCGCATGCGTGAGAGATGGCGGTCTTCTGGAAATAGCTCCGAGATGCGGAGCCCGAAAACGGTGAGAGGGGGAGCTTGGAAAGCTCCCCGAAGGCCCGGAGTTCTACCCCCATGTGGGTGCCTCTCCTGGTGAGCCCCGGACCGGATACGGGACGTTTGGGGGCGCGGGGGACGTGGAGCCGATTCGGTCATCGTTCTTGGCCGTTTTTCGGCCTTTTCCAGCTTACCCGGCCTTCCCGTCCGCGGCGGCCCCGTTGATGGTTGGCGGGCGGCGTCTCCGGCCTTCTCCAGCCCGCTCGGCCCAGACCACTCGGCCTGGACCACCTGGAGGTCCGGAGATTTCCCTCCACGGGGGTGCCTCCCCCGGCGTGGGGGTGTCTCTGGCGACCGGAGGGCCTCTCGGGTGATCTTGGAGGCCCGCGTGGGTTCGGCGGCCTCCTCGTCGGCTGCGATGGCCTGGCCAGGGACTTTGTGGGTGGCTCTGACGGCCCCTTCAGGCGGCCTCTCCGACGACGGCTTGCAGCCTCCCCGGCGATCGGGGACCTCGGAGGGCTTTTTGGACAG